>NW_011337492.1:275542-306354 GCF_000735185.1 Notothenia coriiceps
GTGTGCCTTGGCAGCCCTCATTAAACGGTCATATATATCCAATCTTGATACCTCCAAAATAGGAAAGTTTTCAAAAGCAGCCGGTCGTAGAATAGGAGTATCAGAGAATTTTTTTTAATGCATTTTGGTTAGTTTTAAAATTTAAAATGACCAAAACATTTAATCACGGCCACAGCTTTTTTATATTTTATATTCCGTTACTGTCTCGATATTGGTTTACTTTGGTGCGACCCACTTAAAAATAATGGCAATTCAACATTCAAGCACGTCTAACATTTTCTTGAGTATATCTTTCTCGTCATCTCTCCGTCTATAATAAAGGTATTCTGATTCTGATTAGTTTAAGGGGAAACAGATTTGATATTTACCATAAGAAGAGATATTGGAGAATTGTAACCCTAAGAGAAAGGGAGAGGGTCATAAAAATCAGAAGTGACCAGAGAAAATGTGAAATATTGTGCGGTGATATTGCTTAAAAGGTGGTGGCTACTCCAACGCAAATCTACGTCATTACAGTTTCTTCGTGTGTCAGAATAATAAATGTTTTTGGTTCCCCCAACCACCACTGTAGGAGTGTGAGCTCCTCAATCCCATTCACTTGTGCAACTAAAATGAGTAGACGGCCATTTGCTCTGTGTTCGCTTTGATGTGGGCACACTGCCAGCTTTGTTCCTGGCTTTTCATTTCGGAGACAGCTAGCATCCTTCTTGCTTTTCAACGTCAAAATCCCTCCTCCCCGGGGGGCGATTCCTGTCAGGTGTCAGCAAAATGACGTTAACAGTTGTTAGAAATGACACAAGAACTGCCATGGATCAGCAGTCATGAATCATCTGCTGAATAGAAAGAGACGGACAGACAGTGTGTTTCAAGAAGAAAGAGAAGAATGGGGGGGTCATAGCTAAGTGCAGACTGGCTACTCATGTGACTGCACCGGGCTGTGGTATCTACCTGCTTTTTATTAAAGCTGATACAAAGATGAGATCAGGGAAGTGCAGGGGACATCCGTATTCACGATGTGAGTTGGTTTCAAACTGTGTGGTTATATTAGCGACAATGATAGCTATCACTGCTGAGAAGGGTGATATCACAGGCAGCTCCTGAAGGGCGTTATTAACCTGGAGTGATCCGGACTGAGGGGTGAGACTGACAAACACAAAATACGATTTTAGCATCATAGCAATGAAAAATGAGACAATGGTAGCTGTCTCTATAAAAAATAAGGCTTTGTATAATAGAATGTGAATCTATTATATATTCAAGGGATGTAAACAGTAGCTGGAAAACATTAGAATATTACAATCCCATACCAGGCGGGATGTGTCTGTGATGGCTGGTTCTGCCGTGGATGAAATGAAAGAATGATTGTTCACTCTTATCTCATCACATCGCAGACCAACCATTTCTTTGTAAAAAATAGCTCTGCTTCACTTCCATCATTGTGTTCCATTGTGTGACACCAGCAGTTACATCTTTCAGCTAGGGATGTCACAATACCAAAAATGTAGTAGTCAGAACATTTCTATATTTAAAAAACAATTCTATGTGTTATTGCTGTGAACGCATCTCCTTTAAACAATTGTATGTATTCAAGTTTCTCGGCAAAAACTATATTTAACAAGATTTAAATTGTACCCATAAAATTGCTGTTGTTAACCTTCCCGCTATTGTCATTTTCACTGAATAAAGCTTAAACACAACATGATATGACTCTGTGGAACAGTATTTAGAACATTAGAAAAGGGATTAGTGTTTTCAATTAGCAGCAACCTTTGGCGCTAAATTGAAGTGCCAAAAACCTGCAGTTTTTCAAATGACCACTCTGGGATGCCTCTAAAGCTAAGACCCCCATGTTAAAACAGCACAAGTGACGGTATGTATAAACATGTTTTCAGCCTGGTTAGAACTCTTTGGGGCACGTACACGTTTGTTAATAGTGCTGGATAGAACAATTACTTTTCTTCAGACTTAAAGTACAAATAATTTGGCTTGGAGCACCTTGAAGAGTCACCTGAAGGCATCTCAGACTCTGGCTCATGTTTGTTATTAAAAAAGTATGTAAACATGTTTAGTGCAGTCTGGTTAACCTTCTACTCTGCTTTTTCCCTCCAACATGCTTCTATCAGCCAAAAACACCTTATCCATATATAGCTTTTGGACACAAGCCTCAACATGCCCCATAACCCAGTTTACACTGCATTTCATTCAAATGTGAAAATTGGAAAATGGTGACTGCATTGTACATCTCGAAGGAGGAATAGCCATTTCTGAAATCCCAGATGGTCTTATTCGTAGAATCTACTGTGCTCTGCATATAATGCATACATCTCCATTTCCAGAGTGTTTCAAATGAAAGACAAGGTCAAGTACTGACTAAGGGCTATTCATGTAATAAAATGAGTGTTCTCTTGGAAGGACATGGCATTGTTGCCAATGAGTATGTTGCATTAAGGAAGTGGAGAGCTCAAGTGAGGATGGAAGTGTGGATGGGGAATGCATGATCTCTGAATTTATAAAAACACATTAGCATATTGCACTTTTCTACAAACTCCAACTGCAATCTACAGTACAACTTATAACATGCTTGCTGCAATTAGTTTGACATGTGTTCCTTATTTGGCCTTTTTTATATAGAATACACTCGGTTGGCTGGTCATGGGCTAACCTTCTTTGCAGTAGTAACAAAGAATGGTGTGCTTGTGAACAAACACCAATAGCTGCTTCCACATGTCTAAAGTGATGTTCTGTCCCCTGAGCTAATGGCTGAAGATGGATGAGTTCATTTAAAATGCTCTCTCTCTGTCTGTCCGTCTGTCTCTCTCTGATGAAGGTCTCATCAGAGGGTTAGTCAGACACTGAGGGAACAGTTTCATTTCCCCCTCATTACAGCAGGCACTGGAGAATCACAGCGCTTCAAAGCTGCTTGATTGCATTATCAGGCCTTCAGTGTAACACGGTCATAATCTGTGGAGGGAGAGTGGACCTGCATTTCAGACTTGTCTGGGGTGGATTCACTTCCTGTACGGATTCGAAAGTGATTATTAAATATATTGCATTATATATCATTCTGACTCAAATGTTTGCACATATTGAAATGGTTTGTTACTGATCATTTTGCTAAAAAAAGGAAAAAAGGAATTCCATCAGAAAAAATGTCACGCTTTTCTTCCTGGAAGACGTCAATGTACCGGACAAATTGGAGAAATTCCGACCATATATTATCTGTGTTTATTGAGCTTGAAAACAATTGATAGACAGGCTATATAGAGAATGACATCAAGGGATGTAAACTCATGATAATACATTTGCAACATAGGTAGTCCAAATGTTTGGAAATGCATGTGTATATAATAGGAAGATGAATCCACGAGGATATCCATCCAGGACTTATGATCCAGGACCACAGCCACGACTCAAGATCCAGGACTCGCGATCCATGACACAGGACCGCAGGATCATCCATGACTCCGGATCCTGGCGTATATAGACACCAAAAAGAAAGAAATTTGGGGAAGCTGTGTTAATCGGAACATGAGAGTACACAGGTATAGACAGAGAGAAGGAAGAAGTAAGATGTCCCCCGACAAACTAAGCCTATATCAGCAAAACTAGGGGCTGAATCTAATCAGCCCTAACTATAAGCTTTATCAAAAAGGAAGGTCTTAAGCGCACTCTTAAAAAGGGATAGGGTGTCTGCCGTCCGAACACAAACTGGAAGCTGATTCCACAAAAGTGGAGCTTGATAAGAAAAGGCTCTGGCTCCCATTGTACTTTTAGAGACTCTAGGAACAACCAACAACCCTGCATTCTTGGAACGCAATGTCCTACTAGGACAGTAGGGTATAATGAGTTCTTTAAGGTAAGATGGCGCCGGCCCATTAAGGGCTTTGTAGGCGAGAAGAAGAATTTTAAATTCTATCCTGTGTTCTACAGGGAGCCAGTGTAAGGCAGCCAGAACAGGAGTAATGTGGTCCCTTTTCCTAACTCTGGTTAGTACACGAGCTGCAGCATTTTGAATCAGCTGAAGCGACTTAACTGACTTCTTGGTACACCCTGATAATAAGGAGTTACAATAATCCAGCCCAGGAGTAACAAATGCATGGACTAGTTTCTCTGCATCGTTTTGAGGCAAGATATGCCTAATTTTGGCAATATTGCGTGGATGAAAGAAGGCGGTCCTTGAGATTGATTTTATGTCGGCGTTAAAGGATAAATCCTGATCAAATATAACACCAAGATTCCTTACAGGCCAAATTAATGCCATCCATAGTTAGTATATCTTTAGATAATTTGTTTCGTAGATTCTTTGGGCCAAGTACAATAACTTCAGTTTTGGTCGTGTTTAACATCAAAAAATGTAAGGTCATCCACGTTTTTAAGTCCTTGAGGCAGTCTTGAATTTTATTTAGATGATTAATTTCATCAGGCTTGATTGATAAATATAGTTGAGTATCATCCGCATAACAATGAAAGTTTACAGAATGATTCCTTATAATATTGCCTAACGGAAGCATATATACTGTGAACAAAATAGGTCTGAGCACTGAGCCCTGTGGCACTCCATGGCTAACTTTGGTTTGCGTGGAAGATTCATCGTTGATACGTACAAACTGAGAGCGTTCAGATCGATAGGACCTAAACCAGCCTAAACCAGTTCCCTGTATGCCAACTAAGTGCTCTAGTCTTTGCAATAGGATATCATGGTCGATAGTATCAAATGCAGCACTGAGATCGAGCAAAACAAGAATAGAGACAAGTCCCTTGTCTGAGGCTATTAGAAGGTCATTTGTGACTTTAACCAGAGCTGTCTCTGTGCTATGATGTGTTCTAAAGCCAGACTGAAAATCTTCAAATAAATCATAGTTTTTTAAGTAATCACACAGCTGTTTTGCGACTGCTTTCTCAAGAATTTTTGAGAGGAACGGAAGATTAGAAATAGGTCTATAGTTGGCTAAAACCTCTGGATCGAGGTTGTGCTTTTTAAGAAGCGGTTTTATCACTGCTACTTTGAATGATTGTGGAACATAGCCTGATAATAAAGACATATTCATAATATTTAATAAAGAAGTGCTAATTAATGGAAAAACTTACTAGCGAGACACGGCAGGCAAAAACATCGTTTTTCAAGCATGTAGGTCCCAGGTCCGGCAAAAGTCAATATGGTGAGTGGGGACTTTTGACACGGTTCCGCGTAACAGGTCGGAAGTGTGTGAACATTTTGGGGGGACATGTTGTACTATCACAATCATGAACGTACAAGCCGTCTACGCTGTTGTGCAAAGTCATACTGTTGATTCGTTGAGTTCCATGGTACGGGGGACGTAAGTTGATAAATATAGGTTGTTTGCGATGTTTTGGATATGGTGGGGTATCTTAGACATACAGAACTTATACCGATTCAACCGCACTGCAACTTGCGTCCGCTGGGACGACATCAAAGCAAATAGTCGTATTGCAATCGTAACACGAAGAACCGCTGATTTCTAAATACTACCATCTCTTCTAATATGTTCATCAGCATCTGTACACCTATAATAGGCCCGACTTGTTTGCACTAGGTCAGAGAATTTATGACAAAGTTTGGTGTCTGGGAACATAAAGGTCGATAAAAGGTTTTTAGGATAGCCTCTTTTAACGTAACGCAAAAACTCCTTCCTTGGTCTTCCTCCCAAGAGATCCGATCATCGGCATGATCGTATCAGGTCTATTCAACATAACATTCAGAATTTTCCTAGTTTGAGTGTTTGCTGATGGGAAACGAGAAGAATTCCACGAATGTTTTGAACGGACCTGACCTGAATTATTGGTCAAAACCACATATAAATTACAAAAGCACAAGACTAATACGTTGTTTACTAATTACCTTCGAGGAGATGGAATAAGTACCCGAAATTGTTCACGCTGCGCCGCTGGACGTGGGACGCAGTAAATAATTGGGTCTCTCCGCTTCGGGGAGGGAAAGGCCCTAAGGAGGTGAAATAAGCCTTTTTTATACGTACTTTAGTGTACCTCTCTCTTTCTACATAGAAAGCTAGGGCAAACTTTAACACGGTGCTTAATGTGTATTACTACAATACAGTTAGAATTTATTATTAAAGGTACAGTTTTTTCAGTGTCAAACAGCATTTTCGCGAACTTTACATTCTGTTACTTTTTATGCGTTTTAATGTTTAGGGTCTAAGCGTACGAACCGAGAATACTTGGCTGACTGAGGGGAACACACATAGTGTCGAGAGTTGGGTACGGAGTCTGAACATCACTAAATGTGGGAGAAAATTATGAAAATTAGGTGTAATTGCAGTGTGCAAACTACGCGCGGCACTAAATTTCAGAGAAATAAATTTTTTTATGCCCTTATACCCCTTATGCCTCGAAGCCCCTGAGGGTACGAGGGACACGCGTCTACGCTGCGTAGTATACTGCAGCGTTTTGTTTTTGTTCCTGTTATTTGTTTCGTCAGGAGTGTTGCCGGTCTGTTTTATGAAACTCGCGGATATCGGTTTCGGACTCTGTGATTATTTACGTATTATTTTTGTTATATGTCTCTCGTACTTACAAAAAGTACGTACGTCAGATTTTTCAAAGGAAATAATTTTTTTATGCCTCTTATGCCTCGAGCCCAGAGGGCCGAGGGACACGGCGTCTACCGCTGCCGTAGTATACTGCAGTTTCGACAAACCGTACGCAGCTAACTTTTACTGTATTAAATTTTGTTTTTGTTCCTGTTATTTGTTTGCGTCAGAAGTGTTGCCCCGGTCTGTTTATGAAACTCGGCGGGCTCTCGCGTTCTTCGGGCTCCTGTGATATATTTTCGGTATTATTCCTGTTATATATCTCTCAGTATTACTAAAAATTACGTTAGATCAGAGCCGTTGCATCGAAGTCGTCTTAACCGGGCGCCACCCATCGTAAGCGAGACGCTGAGTTCAGCAGATGTTGTATATGCAATCCCTCGATCATCTTCGGGATACCTTGTCAGGGTCTGTTAACTTTTACGTGCGATTCCCGTTATAGGGCCTTCAACTTTTACATGCGATTCCCGTTTAGGGCCTTTAACTTTTACATTGCGATTCCGCCGGGGGAACCGCAACATTTTTCTGCTGTGTCCCCTGACTGTATTGCAGTTGTATCCGGCTGGGACCCACACTCCTACACAACGGGCCCGCCGCTCCGTTGTATTTCTTTCTCGGACGAACACGATGGTTGTGAAAGGGGAGTTTTATAGCAATTCTTATTGCTATGAACCTTTATCACGGTTAGGTATGTTTCAAATTGGTGTAGTACATTATATACTTTTTTTAGAAATTTTTTATTGTCGCAACCAAATTAGATACTGATAAAACCTCTGGTACAGCACGACAAAAAACGGTATCTCTTCGTAACGGTGCGCTTCACAAACCTTGACAGGGCCGTTATGTATTGGATGCACTGGCCGAGCGCCGCTGTAGTTTCTCACAGCATTTGAGAATAGAGAGAACCCGGAAGGACCCATTGTGTTGTTGTTTGGATCTGAAAACTTTGATGTCCTTCTATTCCTCCCTGAAAATGTTTTTTGGTGCGGTTATATCTGGCTCTTCTCAACGCTGTTGCCTCCAGGTTTTACGAACTAGCAGTGCACCCAGCCCTCGAGTTATCAATCGAGGTACCGTATTACCGGCTTCTGGGCGTCTTTATTCGTTTTCAGCTCTTGTTGCAACTTTTCCTATACCGCAAAGGTGATCTTGAACTTCTTATAGCCAAATTAAAACCGTATAATGAGAGTTACTATATTCTTTCGTGACGGCATTTCGCTCTCGTCGGATGATGAGAGTACTTATCTACTTTATTCTATTACGTTGCTAAAAGAAAGTTCGTGGGACTCGGCCGACTGTCTATCGGGTGTCGAGCTGGACTCGGAAGATAAGGGTATCTTTACTAAAATACACGGAAAAAATTGCTATTTTAACAATAGAGATGCGTTTGTTTTTAGTTACTGGAGAACGGAAACCTGGGTCAGTATCATAATAGTTGTCGAGGGCCTTTGCATTCAAGATTAATTCCCCACCGTTGTTGATTTAGCTGAATTAGCTAATTTTAGCTAATGGTTTAATCAAACGTTGATTAAGTCAGCAGCTAAGCCAACCACTGCAGTAGTGTACACAAAGATGTGGGGCAATTCGAGGTTGCAATAGCGGAGAAAACATAGTGCCATGTCGCTCTGTAAATTATTTGTATCAATAATAAACGATGTATTTGTAATTATAGCGTCAGAACACAGACGGTTGAGTCAAAGATTATACGTTATACTGATGTTTTACGCAGATATTTACATAAAAGCTAGAAGGCTTAAGTCTGCTCGCTAGAGAGGGCGGACGAACGCTCCCCCGCCCCGTCAATGTGGTGCGTCCTCTACCGCCTCTCTTGCGCGAGGGCTCACACCAATTCTGAAATCGGCAGAGCTAGCACCTGTGTACGAGCAATGGTTTTCACGTTTATTTGTCAAATAGTATAATTTCGCCATTTTTGTTCGGTTAGAAAGATTTGTAAATCGTTTTCACGTGGTGCTAAGTCTGCCTCTTTCACGTGGCCCAAGCTGACAGAAGATCATGGGACATCGGGGCAGGTTACTCATTTGGAAAGGTGCAGGTCACAATTACTACGATTCGCGTTGTGTGTCTCAAGTTGAGTCAATATTTTTGTTATCCAATTACTAATCTCCATGTGACTTAATCAATAAAAAACAATTTCAAAGTCGATAAGGACAAATGTCAAGACAGTAGTGTAATAAATTATACTAAACATTTTTGTAACAACAAAGAAAACTACACTTTATAATAGTAAATTAATTTTATTTGTCGTTACAATAAAACAAGTGTTAAACAACTCAATCAAATGGAAATAAAGAAAAGTTTCTTGGCAATTATGATAGCAATTTTCCGCCTAGCTCTATTGCGTCACTAACTATATTCATCATATGTCAATTTTGGAAGTTGCAAGGCTTATTAGCTAATTAGCAAAGTAGATTAGCTATTCTAATTAGGCTATAGTTAATCAGCAAAACAACGTCGGGGATCAGATTATAATGTTGATACTTTCATTGTGATCTTCGAAAAGTCGGTATTTGTACCCTGTTAATTGGGTAGGTTACTAAGAGAGAAGGATTGTGGTAGNCCTTACATTGCAGACTGTAGTGTGTGGATGTTAGCCTAACTATATAACACAAACTCAATGAAAAGGAGGTCCACATTACTAAAAGTCTGGCTGATTTCTTGTTTACTCTGCACTTAAATGGCCATGAAATCAGTTAATATAGCTTCAAGTACAACATTCCTGTTGTATTATGTAATGAAGTTCTTTTCAAGCATCACTGAATAACTTTTCTCCCCATTTTAAGTAGTTGTTACTGAATCATCTAAAGTAAGCAGCTTGTCTCACCCTGGAGTCCTTTATTTGTTATGTTGGTGTTTCAAAGGTCAAACACTGGCAATCACTGTTTATCACTCCGACAATCATTATCAAGATTGGCTGCGGATAAGGAGCTATAAAATAATTGTAATTATCACCATTTTAGAAACGGTAATTATGGGCATCATTAGCATCCATCATTATGTTTAAGTGGGGCAACGGTCCACTAAACGGGTGTTCATCCTGCTCCTTTTATCAGTTCTCTACCATCAGTGTAGTAAGAGGAAATATTGGAGGACGTTTTGGCATCAGGGACAATTTCTGTCTGGCCTGCTTGTTTCCCAGAGGCCAACAGCTCCCTCATTCCTTTTTAACCAGATCTTCACCCTGCTTTAGTTTGAATCAGGAGGAAATCACAGATGTTCATAGCACAATTCTTCTTCAACTTCAAAGGTGTGGACAGTCAGTGAATTTGTAGAATATGGGTTGAAGGACGGTTCACAGCTTGTCTAAGGGATAGGAAAAAGCAGAGCTTAATTGAAACGAAAGGGAACTGAGGAAGTGTGTTACATTTAACAATCCCTGCTGATAGACATCAACCTAGTATTCACACTTTTCACCAGACCTAGAAGAGCTTCGGCTGTAAGCGAATGATGTTTGTATTCAGCAGTGTGACGGTGGAATCGTGCATAACGTCTCAACCACAGCTTTGTGGATGAATTAGTAATGCTGAAAGATTCCATTTCGTCTATCTAAATGCTGCTCAAAGCGCTCAACCTGGTTAATATAAAGAGCCACTCAATTTTTCATGCCCACGCCAAGTGTAGCCTTCAATTTAACATGCGCTTTTAATCCTGGGAGTGCTAAATTGCTTTTTAATGTCGAGGTACATGGCGTTTTTAGAGTAACTCGTGAAAAATGCATCAGCAATATGCAGAGCAAATCAGATCCATTTTTCTTTTTCTTTTAGGGGTAAAGGAACAAAGCAACACTACAGAAAAGAGGAGCGAAACCAATATGTTGTTGTGACACATCTGTCACCTCTGGGGTCTAGGGGGGACACCTCCCGCGGGCTGAGAAGATGTTTGTATTTGTGTGTGCAATGGTGTGATTAATCGCGTATCACACATGGATGTTGTGTTTATTTTCAGTGCTGCATACATGCAGATAACCAGCTTATGGCTCGAAATAGGAAAACATGCCAGTTGGTATATGTGTGCCCCTCCATGTGTGAAGTCATGGTAAGTTTCAGGTGTTATTGTGCCTGCAGCCTAAGGAGGTGACAGGTGTTTGCCTCTCCGGCCCTGTTAGATTCCCTCACAGACCAGAGGCTTCAGTCAGAGCCTGGACTCTATCAAACATGACTAAAAGACGCTCCTCTAATATCCCTGGTCACAGAGTCGGTGAACTCACTCCGAATGACTTCCTCAGGGCCAGCCAACCAACCGCCATTTGTTATCACGCAACAATTTGGCCATTGGAGCTGACTCCTCAGTGGACAGCAAATTAAACATAGCCAGTGCTGTTCCAATAACATTTCTTTTCAACACCATATTGTCGAAGACAGCAAACAATTAAGACACTATGAAAACACATTGTAAATATGTGATAAAAAGCAGACAAGCTAGTAGCTTGATATAAGGTATTTCATTGCTGCAAAGCTTGTCTGCATACATAAATAACATGCTTCATTATTTCACATGAACATTGTAATTCCAGTGGGAGTTGAGATCTATTGCTTTACTGTTGAGCTTAGAGTCTCTTAAACCTATTAGCAAGGAGCCTATAGCATCTTTTGTTAAGTGTGTGGTCACTGTGCACCCAGGAACTGTTCATTCAGGCCTTCATTAAATTAAATATAATGTATTATACAAAAAAACATTATATATGTAGTGGTATTGTTTACTGCAATCTCAGTGGACTGTGTGTTGTGTGTGTGTTTACCTGTGTATTCAGGCATGAGAGGAGGGGTCAAGCTGTGTGTGGTGCAGCAGCTTTTTCTCTGGATAAGGAACGCAGCTTCCCCGTTGCCAGTGCAAATCCTCTTTTTGTGTGTGTGTGTGTGTGTGTGTGTGTGTGTGTGTGTGTGTGTGTGTGTGTGTGTGTGTGTGTGTGTGTGTGTGTGTGTGTGTGTGTGTGCAAGAGAGAGGGAGACAGTCAGTTAGCTGCCCCTGATCATCTTGTTGAAGCTTGGTGTTGGTACACACCGAACATGATAAGTCCAGCTGAGGCAGGCACACATGATTGGGCTTAGCATTGGCTGTTGGCCGGCCCTCAGCACTGACGCTCCCCTGTGGCATGTGCTGACACCAGGCCACCAACACACAGATCTAAGTCCACGTCACTGTTTCGTCGCACACACTGGCACTACTTTGTGCCTCTGCTAGTGTTGCTTTAATAGCAAAAACAAACTCTTAAGGTGGCCTCTTATACACAATTACACAAACAACACACCCACTCACAAAGAATCACACACACTTCCAGAGAGAGAACCCACTCTATCTGCGCCCTGGGAGCCTGGGTCCACTCAAATAACCCCATGGTGAATGTGCAGTTGTTAGGCGGCCAGCGGGGCAACCTCACAATGTGCACATTTAGGACCCAGAGCCTGACGGCGGCGCAGAGTTTGTGGAGGAAAGCGTGGAATGTGTCCTGCGGGCAGATGCAGGCCACTCTCAAAGGCATCTCTATTACAAGCAGACAAGCGGGGCCTTATGTCATGGTCACCGGCCCCGAAGACACATTTCCAGACTGCTGCCCTGCACCATGCCAGCACACGCCCTCGTGGAAATCTACTGGCCCCCGCTGCGCTCCACTTCACTGCCGGAGACACATCTTTGATAACCAAGATTGTTTACTGCAAAAGTAGACAGTCATGAGTGCTTCAGTGAAAGCCTAAGTTTCTCTGTGATGCCTTTGACGATAATGAACTGAAATAAGAGTGTGGCAAGCTGTGATGTACTTGCATTTGATATCATTGATCTGTCCCTGGGACATCTTTTAAAGTTTTCTGTCAAACACAGTTTATTTTTACTGTGGCTGGGTACAATCACATGATCCGGTGCCATGCATGACAGATCCACTAAGGTCTGTCTTCAGCCGGTGGCCTTCTATCGATAGTGACAGATAAGAGCCCTGTGATCTTGTGAGGCACCAAGCACGAGCGTTGATTGCCATCCCCGCTGATACCACCGCATGCTAATCATTGTAAACATCATGTTGTGGCTTTGACACACTTAGGCTTATCTGTAATTGGTGTAATTGTTACTAGCGTTTAACGAGATCGTCTTCCAGATATGCGGCATGCCAAAAGGGCCCGGCTATGTGAGAGGCTCCCTCAGATCTGCCTCGCTGATGGGGGCATTAGATCGACACTAACTCCTCTCACTGTGCTATTAATGAACAGCAGCCACTAGCCGGAGCGCAAACCTGATAAAAGGGGCTTGAGATGAGGGGGTCATGAAATATTTAAATATACAGGGCTTCAAAGCGGAAGAGGCCTCTCTTTCTTGTCAACAGACAGACCCCCTGCAGCCCCGTCGTAGCCCCAGCCTCTGGCCCCCAACCATCTCCACATGTAGGTCACAAACCATAACCACACTGTTCCGCTGTAGCGGCCGCCAGGGGAAAGGAGGGGATTCGCAAATGAAATTGCTCCTGTCTCTAAACACACATGAATATTCTCAGTCTTCCTCTTGTTTAAGCGTTCTCCCATGTTCTAGTGTTTCACAGAGGGGGAGACGAGGTCAGAGAGGGTTTCCCACCACTGTCTCAGTGGAGTCTGACATGTTAAAGCACTCTTTCATATGATTCCTGCCAAACACACACCACCGTAAGGCCCCCTTTCCCACAGAGATATGCAGGTTTTTGGCAGATCCTCTTCTAATGGGGACGCAGTAGGGATCACCTGTCAACTAAAAAACAATCAGCATTCCATTTTCATTGGGAGAGGTCGCATATCATCTTCCTCACTCGCCAGGCATCTTGTGTTCACCTTGCACTTTTTTTTTATCTCATAGGGGCCCAAACTCTCCATTTCTCTCCCTCCCATCGTTCAGCCCCCCAGCAGGGAGGCAACTATACACAGAACAACGAGCTTATTTAGCTCAGGCCCTGCAAAATGCAATTAGAAACCCCTCAATGGCCAGCGGGGGTCTGGTATGAG
Source organism: Notothenia coriiceps (assembly GCF_000735185.1). Lineage (NCBI taxonomy): Eukaryota > Metazoa > Chordata > Actinopteri > Perciformes > Nototheniidae > Notothenia > Notothenia coriiceps. Next base: position 289,089 of record NW_011337492.1, read on the forward strand.
ATGGAGGGAGAAAGAAGGACATTGACAGAAAGGGAAAAGGGAGAAGGCTGGAGGAGGGCAGGCAAGACCTCCCTGCTGTCTGTCACCCTGCTGGCTTTTGATGTCCGTGGCCAATCTCGTGTCCCCCTAGAGAGCCTATCATCAGGCCCCCACTCCGGAGCTGTTGAGCATAGAGAGAGCCGTGGAGAGGCTTGTTTGAGTGGAGTGCGGGGGATGTGGTGGATGAGTGGGGCTGTCTCTGTTGGTGCCTGACAGAATGGTCTTTACGGAGCGTTTCAGAGGCCTTATCCCTCCAACCGTACTCCTCCAGCCCGGCAGGTCGCTCGGGGGGTCTGCAGAGGGTCAGACAGGTTTTAATGCAACACCTTAGTGGTGATTTCCTCAGTGCTTTCCTCTAGTCATTCCTTTTTAAATAACACAGCAGGCTGTTTCTCTTCCTCCCTCTTTGGATCCTTCCCCCCTCAGTCCTGTCTGTCTCTGCCCGTCTCCTCCTGTTGTGTTTTTCTTTCTCCCGCTCTCTTCCTCTCTCGTTCCTCCTCCTTTATCTCCCTGCCTCCCCTTGTCTCCTCGCTCCCATCGCTCCTCTGAGAAGAAAGAAAAATATTATCCCTGCCAGCGCAGTTGCTCTTGCTTAGTATTAAGTCGAGGCCTCACGGGGGGCTCCAGCACCACGGCTCTTTGCTTGTGGAAGTCTGCTGGGTCCCCGCAAATATAAAGACATGCAGATTAGGGAGACAAATTAAAGCTGGGGGTTCGTCATGCAGCGGGTTATCTGTTAGGAATGTTTTGTCTGTCTGGGATATGGCTGCACTGTAGCTTCAGAGAGGAAATTGGGGTCAAATTAAAAGAAGCTTATAATTCTCCTTTGTTGTGTCATTGAGATCAAATGACACTACGGCTTGATGAGGTTATACTGAATAATCCTATCAATGAATTTGTGTGACAAGCAGCACTAAGTCCTTTTTACAAGGACACTGACGTGGTGTAAAGATGGAAGTGAACATCATAAATGATCTCTTTGAGGACTAAACATTAAAATTCCGATTTACCCGGTTAAAAAGCTGAAACATTTCATTTCCTCTGCTTATTTAATCTCCACGTAAACATTGAGTGACAGGCGTATAAATAAGGACAGATTTTTGCTTTAAAATAATTTGGCTTTTGGGAATTTGTAATTAAAATGACATGAAATGAAATTGTTAAAGGTAAGTCATGCCTGATATGCATGATGTTGTGTGTGTGTGTTTGTGTTTTTTAGGCGGGTAACACATATGCTCCTTTCTGTTTGAAGGGGAGGGAGTGATTGACTGGTCTGAAATTATCCACGGCATCGCAGCCCACATTCCACAGCAATGTCTGTAATTTAGGCAAAAGGGTCTCTCATTTCTCTTGTGACCGGGCAGAGGTGTGTGTGTGTGTGTGTGTGTGTGTGTGTGTGTGTGTGTGTGTGTGTGTGTGTGTGTGTGTGTGTGTGTGTGTGTGTGTGTGTGTGTGTGTGTGTGTGTGTGTGTGTGTGTGTGTGTGTGTTTGTGTGTGTGTGGGGGGGGGTTGCATTAGGGATGTAACTAAAGCATTTGAGCCAGCGAAGGTTAAACCAATTTTCTTGTCTGCGTTGTTTTCTAAAGTGAGTCCCACGGCAGCGGCATTAGACTGATGGCCAGTGGAGTAGGTTTGTTCCCGTTGACAGGCCACTTCTCTCTGCGCTCAATGTCAACTGGATCTGATTATTGCCTACCAGATCCAGATAATTTCTGCCATTGATCAGGCCATTTATCTTGAACTCCTACAGCCTCGGCCTGCTTTCAGAGACCGCTGGGAGATAAGCAGATACAGATAAGCAGATAACATAGTCTCTACAGGCTTTTAACAACAGGAAGATATACGTTCCTGCTGCTTTCCCAGCTGACATGTGATGTGAGTTTCATATATCTTGGCTCTTATTATAACAAAAAGGAGCGGCTTTTAGAGGTCTCGTCATCAGATCAGATAGACGCTGTCATCCATGTGCCCTTCAATCTTCCAAAATGTTCCCAGAATGACAATCACATCCTGTGTGCCGAGCATTGGTTCAAATAAGTAGGTAAGGATATTCAAAATAGAGATTATATTTTGGCATTGTTATTTACAGCTTTCAATTTGAAAAGTATGTCTGTGGCGATACTGATGGAAATTCTCGAGTCTTAAATCTCTTATTCTTTGTCAGGATGTTTGATTGATGCAGTTTAAGAGAAAGGAGTGTTTTTTTCCAAAGCCTTCTTCCACTTTTGGCATTGCACTGTGTCCCAGTTTGTGAAACGGTTTAATGCTGGGTACATTTGTCTTTGTCTCCGTATGTGTGTTTGCATGCACAGCCGTGTGTCATCCACACATTAATACAAGCAATGAGTGACAGATTAATTTATGTCTGGCTACGAGTCTGAGGAATTGGGAAGAAAGGGCCTGTCAGTGCTGCTTGTCAGGGAGGGGTAGAGATTAGAGCCTGTTGTCATTGACAACCCAGTGCAGGCTCTGAGAGATAAGGTCGGATGTAATGACTGTTAAAAAAAATAAATAAGCAAAATTAATTTCAAAAAACATCCTCACTCCGCCCTCGAAAGCCTGGGGAAGAGGAGATGTTGGCATTTCAAAGTGTGTGGGTTTATGTGTTAGCAATTAGAAATATTTCACAGTTCTTGGATTGCACTGCAACATTTGGACAATTCAGATCTTAAGCAACAAGCAGGGTGTGATCTAATCCCACCCCCTCCTCTGAGAAAATTTTGATTCGTTTTTTTAATATCCATGTAAAGCAGGTTGTTTTTACTTTGAACTTTGTGCACTGCATTTTATTATCAGGCATTATAGTGTTGATTCCAATTGTCTGATTATTGTGTGTAAATAGGCAGTAAAACATGTTGAAACATGATCTTCCTCTGCCAGTGGTCCACTCATTGTGTTTACAGTGTTTCCATGGGTTAGAACCCCAAAATTAAACCCCATGATAAAATATGTATTTCTAAGTTGCCATTATATATAGCGAGACTATAACCTAATAAGGTAATAAAGTAAATTATGTGTATGTAAATCTTTTATTTTTGGTTAACATGTTTTGTTGTTTTTCAGTCTGATATTGGGATGGATGATAATGTGGAACTCTTATACATTATGCATTTTAAAAGAAATTTAAAAAATCACACATTTCTGATATTTTCCGATATGGAAAATCAGTTTTAGTCCGTTTTTTATTTTTTTTAAAAAAGGTTTATCTTACACTTCTTATTTTAAGCAACTCAGTGTTGCAATGCCGGTCCGTCATAAGTTGGTCCTACATTTGTTCCAGACATAAATCGTTTTGGATAGATGTTCATAAGACTTATCTTAGACATTCATCATCCCCAGAGGTTGAATTCTTTGTATTGATCCTTGTATTATATTTATTGTTACTGTCGTGGTCCTCAGAGGATTAAACAAATTGACTTTGGTGATCCCTTTTGGTTCCTCTCCTGACCGTATGAGGTTCATATTTGTGGTTTGAATGAAATCTCTCATGGTGAACCGCCATGATGCCCCACACATTCATGTTCCTCTCATTGTAGTCCTTTGTCTAGCTCAGGAGTTACCCTATTTTATTCTCAAAAAGATGATGTTCACCACTCATGATGACTTTGTTCAATGTCATTCACTTTCCATTTCCTGGCCTCTGTGTTCAATCCTGCTTTAAATCATTAGATCTTTTTAGCCCTTGTCAAGCAAAGACCGAGCTCTGAGTCAACAGGCAAAAGTAATGAGAGCTTTTAACATATTACATTGCCGGTACTCATGTTACACTTATCAGTAATATTTTAAACAAGGGTAGATTTGGCATAATGGAAGGAAGCCTCATAAAAGCGAACCAGTCCCTTGTGATTATTTTATTAATCTAGGAGAGAGTTCCTGTAAAATTAAACCATGGTTGTGGGGTAGAGACAACGTGCCTCTGGTTTCTTTGAAGTGGGGAATCGGCGTCCAAAAACGGAATAAAAGATGACAAAACGTCAGAGTGAAGCTGATGGTCTATTGACAGAACTTACGTGCCGTGAAAGCAATTACTGAGATACATAGCACACATCAAGACATTGTGTTTGATCTCAGTGCTTCATTCTCTTGCTCAAACATTGTTTTTGTATGTGAAACTGTGCACTCATTTTTGTGCGTGTTCATCTCTGACGTTGTTTCATTTGAATTTAAAAAAAGTGTGCCTTAAGCAATCTGTAAGCCGATTGTTTGGCAGTGTGGCGCTAATCACAGACTTGTGGTTTCCTCAAATCTGATAATGACCATTTAAAATGGGGAACAGCGACTCCTTCATATCTGCTCGCGCATTGGCCTGTGAAAGCGACTGGTAGCCATTTTCTGTCTGTGGTGTCGAATAAATACATATCCTGAAGCCAGCCATGTCATGCTTCTGAAGCCAAACCACCATACGCTCTTGATGTTTCATCACAATCACCGCTTCAAACATAAGAATCCCTGTGATCGAATTACATCCAGCCACAGTTGGTACATTTGCAACTAATTTTAGAAATGATTTACTGCATTTCTGATTTCATGATCTGAGGCACTGTAAAGCTACATTGTGGCACTGTTATCTAAGATGTTTTCCCACAGCCTATGAGCAACAGTACGCCAGAGGTTAATCACTTTATTAGTTTAATGTTGAATGCACAATGGTGCATAGCAGGAGCCTCCAACTTGATGAACACATGGTGTTCTTTCTCCCAGGCCCTTTGTGACCACAGCCTTTGTCCGCTGTAACTGAACCAAGTGGCTGGACTTTAACCAGCCATCTGAGGCCAATCCCCTGCCTGCCCCCGGATGGTGCTTCACTTTCTGTCCTTCGTGTCATCAGTGTGTCCATAAACAGCTCTGAATCTAAGGCAACTGTACAGAATATCCCATTTCCCATTACTTCATGTTTGAATGGCCGGTCCAAGCCAGCCAGCGGACCATCAGTCTCTCTGTTACCGAGGGACGGATTAGCATCTCAGCTATGAGCTAAGTCTGTTTTCTGCTCTGTGGTTGCTTGGGCTGCACTGGCAGGGAAATACTTTGCAATGTGACTCTATTGTACACCCATTGGCCTCCCAGCCAGTGGGTTAGTGCTCATTAGACAAGCTAGAGGATGCTAGGAGTTGCACCATCGAGAGGTTTTCTCAGGAATGTCCAGCATGAGATCGGGATTCGCCCTATATGACAGATCGAGGCGATGAAGGATGACTGCTGTTACTTCTCGGGTAAATGTTACTTTCAGGTCTGCAGTGTGAATCCTAACAAGAAAGTGTCCTACTTTTAAAATCTGTGTGATCTCTTTTAAATACACACTAAACGACTAGGAGGTGGACGCTTAAAGAAAGTCGCTGAGCTCTGCAGGATCTGGCAGAGCTGTTTTTTGTGACCCTGGGTGGGCAAGCTAAGGAAAAAAAATCTTTCTGAAATGATCACAAAATTAGAAACGTGGTAGTCATGATTTATGTCAGTGGTGGAAGCTTGTTGGGTTCAGACTCTCCGGGTGGGCCAGGGAGAGCTAAAAGCTCAAATTGAAGGCTGAATGACCCAAAGTGCTTTTTATATTAGCAGCTGACCTCCCTTCAGGCCAGTGGCCAGTGGGGTGGGAGGTGGTCCAACAGGAAGAGCAGCCTGTGCTGCTCATAAAGGAGCGTTTTGTTTTTCCTCCCCTCACGGTAGCAGCACCCTACTGGGGAATTCATTAGGGGCTGACATCATCTCACTCAGCACAGAGTGAAAGAAAGAATATCTTTCTGCCTGCGCATTCCCCTCCCTCCCTCCCTCCCTCCCTGCTTTCTCTCATTCCCTCTCTCTCTGCCTCCTTATCTAGCTCTGGTGCGCTGCTGTCTCTCCTTTTGCGCGCCATTTACGCAAAAGGTGCACGCGCTGTTGTGCGCCTCTGAAATGTGAAATCTAGCTCCCAGCTTCCAAGAAGCCCAAAAACACGCGTGTGGTTGTCTGCTGAAGGAGCACGACTGAGGTTGAATTCAAGTCCGCCTGGAAATCAGGAAGTGGGAGGACCCGACCGTGAAGGCAGCAGCTCTCAGGCAGTCAGTCGCTGGATGAATGGGAGTTTGTCTGGTGCTTGGTAGCGGATGGGAGAGGCTCTCGAGTGCCCACGACCGGGATCCATCAGAGAGAGCAGGGCAGTCAGGCTGTGCAGCTGAACACACAGCGACAGCGGGCTCTTACCTGGTGAAGTTTCGCTCACTGCTTCTGTGATTTGGCGCCGTCTCCACAGAGGAAACTGGCCGTTCGCTTTGTTGGATTGGTTTGCTCCGTCGGACGCAGCCCCTCTTCCCTCTACGCACCGACACACCAGCCCACCCGGATCCTGTTGGTTACCTCTCCTGGATATTTACCACAGGAGAATATTGGCGAAAAAATTCAATTGTGACCCGGGGAAGCTGAGAAAGGTGGATCAAAGGATTTTTCTCTCTCGTCGCCTCAGTGCTGTTGCAGAAGCTCTCCGTGGCGAGACACATGGTTCCCTTTGTCCAAAACGCGCAGTAGCTTTGTGAACGGCTTTGGATTTTTTTTCTTTTTCTTGGAAAGGCTTCTTCTATCTTCGCATGGCTGTTCTCAATTTAAACGGAGTAGACTTCGCCGCCCTCTGTGTGGATTATATTATTTGAAAAGCAGAATGTGAAGCGAGGCCGTATTTAGCAGACCAAGAAAGTAATATCCGGACTTATTTGCCTTCTTGCTTAACCTTGCCACATCAAAGGTATGCGCGCTGGCTCTGAGCCGCTTATAATCTTAGATGTCATTGTGTTTGTGATGTCTACGTGGAATTGTTTTAATAGTAAGCGTTTTCATCGCCCCTCTTTTGCTGTCATTTATTCTGCAGCCTTCATTGTTTACATTCTGTCAGTGTTGCATTAGTGGAAAACACCTGATTCCTGGCAAGGTTTGTATCGAACCAAAAAACAACAACAATTTAGTTGCCTTTTCTGACTTAATTATTTTGTGTTTTTGTTTGTTTAAATACGTTGCTTCTCCTGCAGCCTTAATAAATTAAGATAAAAGACACGAGTCGCATAGAAACTGTCACAGCACGCTGATTTTAAATATTCCTGACATTAAGGTCATTATATCACAAGGAAATACAACCGTAACGCCAAAGTGTAATGCTTTAACATCATTTTATCTTGTTTTACATATCGCATTATATAAATCTGAGATGAGGATATCCACACATCCAGTTACCAGAAAATAATTGTATTCAGAGAAAGCTGTCAGTCTTCTTCACGTGTGCAGCTGAGCGGGTGTTGTCTTGTTTATTTTCCCTGTTGTTGCAACATTGTTGATACTTTGCAATATATTGTTGTGAAATATAATATATATACGACTTAGTATTTTCACCCATATTACACTTGTATTTTATTCAGGTATAAATCCCAACTCGCACATTGTATCCTCTCCCTGTTGCTCTTGTTGCTGCAGGAGGGCTGGGCTGTGTAGTCACGGAGCAACATTGCCATCAAGTGGCCTTACCGTGAAGAGCCACTTGTTTTGTTTCAGTCTGATATCCAATATTGGTTTTGATCATGATGCTCAGGTTACCCCAAATTATTCAGGAGAGAATTTTCGGCAAGACGGGATGTGGACACTGGAGATGTCTTCGCTTTTAGGCTCTTGAATTTGACATGTTGTTGAAATTGAGAGCATATCAAGTACAAATTATAAGACTTATATTAAAAGCCCCTAATAAACCTTACTGAAGCCAATTAAGGATTTAGGTTTAATTTATCCAAAATGACAGTTTAATAACTGAAGTTTAATTGTAATTTGCCTTAAGCATATAATAACCCTCCAGTCAGCAGTAATTTCTCTGCACTGAACCCAGTAACAATATCCAGGAGCGGGTTTGGACATTTTGCTGTAAAATGATATGGTACTGTGATATTTCTCTAATTGCATTCTCCTCTTCTCAAGGTCTCCGATGCCAACTCAGAGAAATTCTTCAGCACAGCTGCAGTTAAAGGTACAGACATTTCATTCTTATTACCTTGCTGTAATGTTGTCAATATGATGGTGCAGGTATATTACCAATCTCCCTGTTGTCATTGCCATCTTGAAATTGGAATGCGTTCTCCCAGTGCGGCAATTGTAATATTTATGTATGGTTGTGTGAGATAATGCCACAGCAATAACGCATCACATCCATAAAGCTGATCCAATTTACCCTAGGTGCACAGGTATGAAAAACCGAGACCTGAGATTAAATTCTCTCTCTGCCAGAATGGAATCATTAAAATGTGGAAACCAAAAAGGTATTACTGTTGTTGTTACATATATGTAACATGTTGCCCTGTGTGGTGTTGGTGGCAATGTGTTGCAAAAGTGCAGTAGGGCTTGTCCAGAAGCCAGATGAGGAGGATGTACTGTTTACGGCCTCAGTGTGCCAACACCACATGTGACCTCATTATCAAGTCACTAATTTGCTGTTAAAAGACACCCCATTTTCTCCGGCTCGGGGATAATGGAGGTGCCCTGCGTGAATGGACATTTCTCTGTAATGGGAGGGAGTTACCATGCCGTGCAGGAGGGAGGCTCTGCGATGAGGGTTATGACCCCTTCAGGGCTGTGGCAGGAGGGGGACCATTGCTGATGTAGCCCTGCACTTTGCGCGGCGCAGACCTCGTAACACATTTCCCACATTCTGGCCTTTGATTCCCTCCAGGGCTTGATTTGTGGCGTCCATTGGGGGGCTCAATGGCCATGCTTGACAGGGAGGTTTCCTTTTGAACGTGCTTCTCTGTGGACTGATTTGGTTCCCTTGAAAGGATTAAGGCCCCCTTTGTGCAGGCTAAATCAACAGAGGGCCCCCCTCTCTCCCCCTCTATGAAAGGACCTGACTGGGGAAACAGTACACAAAATACGCTTTCTCTCTGCTGCATGATAGTCCACTCTCTTGGCCCCTATCCCCATTTAAATATCCTCTCCTTTCTTCTCTTTTACCATCTCCGTCCTCTCCTGCCATATGCTAATGCTTGCCGCCGTTGCAAAAGGCCAGTAAAATAATCCAGGTGCAGGGAGAGCCAGAACCACTGGTATTTTTATGGGGGACAGTGTTGAGATAAAAATAGTTGGGCGGGTATTTATTGGAGGGATTGCTATTACTCTAATATAACCAAACCCCAGAGCAAGCAACAGCTCCAACACATTTGGCGAGAGGCTTGTTTGTGGGACGCTGTGTCAATATTTGCCAAAAGGCAGGTGCAAAAAGACAAAAAAACTATAACCTTGATGCAGCAGAGCTACATGGAAATATGAGTAATTTGTTTGCAAATTATAAAATCTATAGCCATTGGTGTAAAGATGCAACATACTCACAATGCAAAGAACTTTATTGACACTGAAAATAGCTTATATTTATGTGACATAATGATTATTGTTCCCGATGAGCAAAAAGCTTATTTCCCATTGTGACTGATAGGGACAAAAGTAAGACACATTATTATATCCTAAACCAACAGAGCTTTTAGAAGGCCATTATGATTCAGCAGCTGATGTGTAGCTTTGGTAATGATTGACTGTTGGCTTTTATTCTCTGCAGCAAGACTGGAAATCAGCCCAGGGCAACCTCAGGTCTCTTTGAAGACTTAGTGCAGATCCCTCATCTTTTAATCTCACAGCCTTCTCACCTACTCAATAATTACAGTGTATCTTTCATGCTACCTCAAAAGCAATGTGTCTTTTTTTTCTTTCTGCCCGAGGCCTACGCTGCATTTTAAAAAGAAAATCCTACTGATGAGAATGTGGCTTTTGTGTGTTTTCAGACGTTGATTTGTGTTCTCCGCCTCTTGTGTAAGCCTCACCACGGGGCCGTCGCTGTCAGCTGTGCATAGTTGTCTAATGTGGAGCTTAGAGTCGCCATCACTCTCTGTTTGCATCGCTCTTTTTCTCCCTGTTCACTCTGGGTTCAGTTTACCCTGGAATGGATTTCATTAACTAAGAGTCATTAAATGTTAGCCCTAATTACCGTGCTTGTCAATGTGCCTGCAGGTGTCAGCCAGCTAACCTGATTCAATGGCACTGCAGGAGAGTAAGCACCAGTTAAAACGATGTTGTGTAGTCTATTTGCCAGCAGTGAAATAAACAACTTTTCTGAAGCTGCTTCCAAGGCGCCGTGGGTGGAAATCAGTATCCAAGCCTTATAAAGACTGTCCAGGGAGGGGGTTGAAGTGCTGTGCTGCACAGATACTGATGATGACAAACCAGCACAGCGTGTCACCCCAAAGGCCTGCAGACAGATCTATCAAATGATTAAAGCTGTGTCCCCAGGCAGTAATATCTTGTCACCCGCTTACATTCCCATCCTTATGATATTGTCAATCCACAAGTCATCCCAGAGACTCTGCCAAGTCAAGACTAAGCTCACTGTTCATTGTTTGGTGAGCGCAGCCCCAGCAGCCAGATTAAGATAATGCTGCATGACATTTAAAAAGCTCCCCAGTGCCGTTTATCAAGAGTAGGTTTGAAAATGTTCTCATCAGTGAACTGTTGAGTGGGGTCTCTATTTAGAATAGAAAAGATGCTTTGGACGGAAAATAACTAGATAATGAAATAATGCTAAAATCCCAAAGCTTTTTGATTGTCTTTTACCTGCGTACACATTATCAAAGTCGCACCTTAACTTGTTTTTCAGATAAAGGTAGAGACTGACTTGAGATTTGTATTTGTTAGATAGATGAAGGAGCTAGTCCCTTGTGAGACATATCCTGCAGCTGTGTCTAAGATGTGTGACTGGGTGCCATGCGGGGGTAAATGATGTGCACAGCGTAGTGATTCTCCCTCCCGCCTCAGAACATCGCTGATTTCACAATGCTATAATGGAGTTAATGTGAAAATGAAGCGCTGCTACAGCGAGACCTGGGGCTGACGCCAGCGTGAAGAGCGCCGCTGGTGAAGTGTGTCAGGCTTGAGTGCGTCTGTCACCAGGGGAGAGAATAATGTGCGACGTGGAAGGTGTAATTTGCAGTGCTGATGGCATTGTTTAAAAAAATAGTGGAAAGAGGAAAGCGGAGGTGAACTTTTGTGGCAGATATCAGAGCTGAAGAGCTCCCTGGATTGTCATAGAGAGCTCTGCTGGCAGTGAAATTGCCTGTGAGCGTATTACTGCTGTGTGGGAGGGAGCTGAGGGCTTGTTTTTCTCTCTCTCTGTTTCCTGAGAGCTGGACTGGTGATGGAGTTGTGTACTTCAGGCTGTGGGCCGCCACCTGCTGTAATCTCAAGTGATATAGAGAGCAACAATCACGCCACAAATCACCCAGGCAGCTCCCTAACTCATTCAGCGGACTGGAAAGAGAAGGTTGGCCTTTCACTGCAGCAGTGTTGGTTTACTGCCCCAGGCTCCCTGCGCTGGCCTCCTGCTGACCTCTGCCGTCTGTGTGGGTTTGTGTGTCGAGGAATCAGGGCCGCCTGTGGAACTTGACCTGATGCACAGTGGAAAGATGACCTGACCACCATTGGCCTTGCATACGTGCTGATGTAGTGCTACAGCCAAGATCAGTGTCTTCTTCCTCACCAGGAGCAGGGAGGTCACAGAGAGGTCGCGGCCCCCTGTGCTCCAGACATAACTGCTGGAATAAAGCATTGTTGTTTCAGCTTACATAAGCTTTATTAAAATCAAAATGCTCTTTTGATATTTAATAACCGTGCATGTTTTGAGAAATAAGACAGGGATCTGGAGGATACTTCACTGAAGCAGTCTCCAGGCGTTTCCCCGGAGCTCTTTGCCTTTTTGGTTACCCGTCCCCCGCTAGGAGCATCTAATGTATCTCTAAGGAGTAAAGGAAGCTCAATATCCTGTGCTGCACAGAGGGGAGGCCTGCCCCTTTCTTCTTCTCCATGGCTGTAACTATAGAGAGAATGGCTTTAATTCATGGCCATGAAAGGGGGCCTCTCCAGCCGTGCCTCATCTGCTGACACAGCCAAACAAAGGTTAACAAATCAAGGATAGCATTGGCTGATTTACTGCCTCGCTGTCGCACACAATGGTGAAGCCCCCTTGTCTACAGCTCACATTTACTGTATCTGTCTGCAGGAAGAGAAACATGGCAACACGTCCAGCTGTACATACTAAGCACAATCAGAGCACTATGTATCCTGACTGTCTTCTTTTGCCCATTGGTCACCTTACAGTCACAACATATGCACTATGGTCTAGTTCTAGAATTTCTGGCAGATAATCAGTCTAGTAAATACTGAATGTGTGACCAAGGGTCTTGCTGGTGCCCACTTGGTATAAGTGTGTTGATTGAGGATCAGTTTTAAGGAAATGTTGTGGATGGTCTGTTGGAGCACTGTGGGCCAGTCTCCTGCCATCCACTCCGGCAACACAAAGAGGTCATTCAGAGTTTGTTCCCCATGTCCCGAGGTTAGAGACTAAGTAAATCCATCCATCTTAATGCACTTATTTCAGCACCAGGAGAGCTGGAGGGAGACTGTGTAAACACTCCTATATCCGACATGCCACACTAAACCCAAAGAGCCTGGAACCCATCAGGACAAAATTAAAGGTCTACATCTCAAACACAAACATTTAAATGGGCTGCACTCCAGAGATCAAAGTGAAAGACCTTCGTTTTCCTGCTGGCCCCCATGCGTCTGCCACACTGAGATATATGGCGGTTTAGCAGCCAGTCAGGGTTGAATGCTGAGCAACTGTATAATGTACAGGTCTGTTTCTTTCAGGTCTCTGAGGTACTGCTCTGTGGCAAATGTTCTGTTGGTCTAAGTAAAGTAAAAGGATTCATGTAAGCATGTTTATTCAGAGATCCGGCTATGTTACCAGGATAATATTTAGAATTATAATGACAGAGACAAAGATTGTTTTGCCTTTGCTGATTTAAAATTGACTCATTTTGGTCTCCCCCCGGACAGGGCCTATAATGTAGCGAGCCTGCATGTAACATAGGAAGGAGAACCACATTTGAATGGGTTGTTGATATCCAAATAAATGTTTACAAGCACTGACAAATTAAATATTTGATTTGATTGTTCAACTTCTACTTAATACATAAACCAAGGCTTTGAATGCAAGCAGTTTGCTTTTTTGGCCTTATTTTATCACCACGTCCTTTACATGTTTGGAGGATGGAGATGTACTGGGAGTGGATGGAGGTGTTGAAAGCAGCAGTCTCCTCCTCCCAGGAGAGGTCCTCCCCCATCACCATCACCAGCATCCACTGATCCAATGTGACAACAACCACTCTCCTGCCAACTGTGCAGCATTAACAGGGTCATAAAACACACACACACACACACACACACACACACACACACACACACACACACACACACACACACACACACACACCAATTATCAACACCCAGTCATTCCCAATGCACTGTTGGTGTGTTCAGGCCAATTATGCCTGTGTCAGTCGTTGGTCCCTGCGGTAGAGGTGACATTGCCAAAGAGGCAGATAGAGCAGACCGCCTTAATGAGGCCTCATGGTGGCTTAGAGGTGTGTGTGCATTACTGTGTGAGCACTGGTCCAGAATGATCCACATCTCTGTCTTTTCACTTCTCAAGGTCTTCCCCCTCCAGCCATTTCAACCCTAGCGCCTCTTCAGTGGTTTTAAGTACCCGCTGCTGCCTCATGATGTCATTGCAGCAAACACATTTTGGTTCTGGAAAATAACTTGAGTGCCCGTGTCCCAGAAATGCAGCATAGCAGCTTTTGCAGATACATGCACTGAAAAAGAGATGGGATTAACACAGCGGATAAGATGTAAACTGTTGACTGGGAAATGATTTCCACAACGGGGCTGCTGTGAGCAGCATGAAGTAGGATTTGGTCTATTTTGAAAATAAAATAACCCCTGATTAGCAAAATGCATGTAACCAAGCATTTCGGGTTGAATAGTGATGAAGAGTGTATCTAATGAGACAATGCCAGAAGGCCACCAATAGTACAAATATTTATCTGTTAAGATTTGTTTTATTCTGCAAACACTACAGGGCAATCACGTTCTCTCTCTCTTTTTCCTCTGCATCAAATAAATGGCCAATACTGTAATGCTAAACTGGCACTAGGAATCCTGTGTGTAGATAATTTGAGTCAGACTTTGTGGTTTAACACCACCATATACTGTTGTCTATAAGGAAAATGGAAGAGGTTGGGACAAGGAGTCTTTCTGTTTCCCTCTCCACTCCTGCAGTACCAGACCAGGGTAAGCACATCTTTTAAGAAACCCAAAAGCCGAGTTAGAGACATAGCACAAGGACTCTGAGCAGGATTGATGAAAGCAAGGCTTTAATTGCTCCCAAAAGAAAAGAGGTTATCTTTTTTTCTTCTGTCTCCCCCTCTCTGATTCTCATAAATATGCAGGGCAGAAATAAAGCCCTGATGAGCCGCAGGGCAGATTTAAAGAGGACTATAGAGAAGGACTTTGGTTTGTTAGCAGCGGTTTTTTAGATCCCTTGCATGTGTTTCTGTTCTGCACACACATTGCCTGGCTTTCATTTGTCTCAGCCCATTTCCACAGGCTACTACTGCTTGTTGTGATGGGGCAGTCAGAGCTTTAGTGCAACATTGCCCCCTGGTGTTGGGTGTCATCTCAACATAGACTGTAACTGCTTCAGAGAGTGTGTGGAGAGGACATGGTTGATTTGTGGTGGGTCACTTATATAACTTTGTGTAAAGTTATATAAGTATTGTGGAAAGGACTTTTGAAGCATGTGCATTTGATATACACAAAGTGTAACACAATGTTCAATTTTATCTCCATTCTTCGGACATCATCTCTGGCTTTTGGCCACCTTTCTTAGCAGCCATCCCAAACCTATCGAAGTCCACAGGACTGTCACCATCTGTTACAGATTAAGCTGCTCCTAAAGGGGGCTGTTTGAATTCGGGGTTCCAGCAGTCCTTCTTTATTCCACGTGTCAGGTTTTACTGTAAACACTGTTGTACAAAAGTCAAAACCCCAGAAGGGATTGCTTTTTCAGGCCTTTCAAGCCAATTGCAAACGTTCCATTGCGCCTTTACGGGCTGCACGTCTGGTTTAGCTCTTAGCGTGCTGAGACGGGGGCTCTTCTGGGCCATTTAGAAGCAAAGCTGGGAAGCCGTGTTTGGAAGCTTTTTTCCCTAAACCCTACGCTCAGTTAGTGTGCAGTGTGGTGTTGTGATGTATGAATCCCCTGGCCATGCCTGACACTAGCAAGCCTGTCTGAGCCCATGTCTTCTCCAAGTAGGAGGCCGCGGACAGAGGCAGCATTGTTCCCCTAAAGTAACCCAAGCTTAGGGCGGCCGCTGCCCAAAGGGGGATATCAAGTTGTTCTCTCCCCACCAACAACACAATCCCAGCTTAAGCTCTGAGGCTTGACGAGGGAGCAGAGAGGCCGCTGAATGTTTGGACGACGGTGCAGTTCAAATAAACAGCTCAAATCCTAACCAGCCTCTCCTACACTAACCCTCCAGCGCCAAGTTATGCAGTCCCACAGCCATGGCTCATCAGTCTGAAGCTTGCCAACAGCTCTCAGCTAATTTGTGGTGTTATTTTGAAAGCATGTTGATGTGGATGCTCTGAGGTTTCCTGAAAAAAAGGGCTGTGAGAAAAGGGTGAGAACTTAAGCCTAGTTACATCTTCCTCCTTCCCCTCTTGTGAGCGATGGGTCGGTTTACCACCACATCAGCAGAGGGATGAGAGGAGAGGAAGGAGGGCCATTAACAGCTTTGTTTCTGCCCTGGGTGTCCTGCTAATCCAACTGCAGTGAAACCTGAGCAACGGGTTAATGAGACGACACTTGACACGCTTGCACACACGTAGCACGTAGGCTGCTTCTGTAATGCCGATGAACATTTAAAAAAGAGAATGCTACATGCAAATTGATACTTCACCAGATTTTCAGACATTTGATCCATGCATTGATTCCTTTCTGGAATGAGTTTTTCCTATACTGTGTTAACACTGCAGGCTCTATTGAATTGGAGCCTTACATGCAGCCTGTATGCGGGGTGTGTAACACCAGTTGGCCCCATTTGAAAGAGAGTGAAAGAGGCCCAGACTGATGACTCTCTGGGGAGAGATTTCTCTTTCCAGCCTTCCATGCCTCTCTCCCCGGTGAAATCATGGGGGTGTCAGTGTGTCAGCTCGAACTGTCACTCTCCCTATTGCTGCAAGCCATTTACTCTCATACTCTGCCTCCTGGCTAAAGAGAGGTAGGGGGTAAGGAAGGGGCAAGAGAGAAAGGGCTTTTTCTACATTTCACACAATGGGTGAGCAAACCATCAACACCCCTCGATGCAATTTAAGAGTCTAAAATGAAAAAAGATAGAGGCAAGGATGTCAATCATGTCAGGAGCCTTCTGTACAGTTAACAGAAATCCCCCATGGATTGGTTTGGTACAGTCCATTAGGCTTAGCTGACAGAGCTTCATGGAGGATAGGCTGACACGGAATAGATCCAGGCAGAGACATACAGTAGAGCCGCATTTCATGCATCTCAACCACAGTGGCATTGGACCTGTTGACTGGTAGAGTTTCTTTGTGTGTGTGAGAGAGTAAAAGAGTGAGCGAAGGTGTTTATGAGCGGGTGTGGGTTTTTATGAGCATGTGACTGTAATTGAGATTTAAGCATGTCTGTGTTTGAAGTCTGTTGGCTCAACAGGCGATTGTCTTTTGTTTCCCTCAGCTGCCACAGTAACTGACAAGAAACACATGTTGCAGTGCCAGCCAGTGTGTTGTGAAATTCTCGGGTTCTGCTGATCTCTGTTTTCTGATATTCTGGTTGTTGTTTTGTGACTAATTATCTCCGCCAAGTAGGTTTAATGTGGTTAGTTGGTAGGTTTGTTTGTCTGTTGGCAGGATTAAGGAAGAACTTGGTGGCTATGTGAGAACCCATTACATTACTTCTGGAAACAGCCTTGGCAGAGTTCCTTGTTTTTGTGAGTGCCCTTCTAGTTTAATTTTGCTCTGGGCTAGTGATTTGACACGTTATTTTAATTAACATTCTTGAGACATTGTAATGAAGCATTCAACCTATTGCCTTTATGTTTGCTTGAATTTGAAAAGCAAGGTTTCTTGAAGGCTAGGCTGAGATTGGCACATCAATTATGTGCTTTTCAACAAAGAAATAAGAAAGAAATACATAAACAGTTCTATTCCCCAGCCTTGAGCAAAAATGTATATCAAATCAGCTGAGCTTTGCAAAGGTACATGCTAAGCATTTATTTTTTCAAATGGGGGTGGATAAAGATGTATGCTTTTATGTTGTGGTCAGCCA
>NW_011337492.1:306394-332288 GCF_000735185.1 Notothenia coriiceps
GAAAGCGCCTTTAGTCAATGACCTGCAGAGAGCTGGGACCAAAGTAACAAATCTGATGACTGATCCGTGTAAAGGAAAGAATGAATGGGGACCATGTATCGTGAGATTTTGAGTGACAACCTCCTTCCATCAGCAAGGGCATTGAAGATGAAACATGGCTGGGGTCTTTCAGCATGACAATGATCCCAAACACACCGCCCGGGCAACGAAGGAGTGGCTTTGTAAGAGGTCCTGGAGTGGCCTAGCCAGTCTCCAGATCTCAACCCCATAGAAAATCTTTGGAGGGAGTTAAAAGTCCGTGTTACCCAGCAACAGCCCCAAAACATCACTGCTCTAGAGGAGATCTGCATGGAGGAATGGGCCAAAATACCAGCAACAGTGTGTGAAAACCTTGGGAAGACTTACACAAAGTGTATATAACAAAGTATTGAGATGAACTTTTGTTATTGACCAAATACTTATCTTCCACCATAATTTGCAAGTTAATTCTTTAAAAATCAGACAATGTGATTTTCTGGATTTTTTTTTTCTCATTTTGTCTCTCATAGTTGAGGTATACCTAGGATGAAAATTACAGGCCTCTCTCATCTTTTTAAGTGGGAGAACTTGCACAATTGGTGGCTGACTAAATACTTTTTTGCCCCACTGTATGTACGTTTCACACAGGTAGAAATTGTATTGGACAGCATAATGGTGTAAAGTTGTACCTGTTTATGCTGACAAGTAGCTCTAAAGATATGGAGACAGAAATTAAGTGAAGTGTATTCTGTATTAGCTCGAATGGGTTTCTGTGAGCATGTGCAAGAGAGGACAGGAGTGAGAGCGATCTCTGTCAGAAACAAGCTGTTTATTGTTCTCTTCTATGTGGGAGGGAGATCTGTTAAAGATGTCTGCCATTAATGCGACTGCAGGCTTCATTAAGAACAAATAAACAGTCTGGTTTACTGAGAGCTCTTTGGGGAACATATGCTGTCTAAACCACTCCTGAGGTCAGACCACTGTCAACACTTGCTGCTCAATTACTACTATAATTTTGTTGTCAAACTAAATATGGAGATAGAAGAGAAGCGAGTTTTCAGTGTTTTCCTTTTTCTTTTTTTTCTAAGGGACTAAATGGTTTCCAGATTATGGCCTGAGGCAAATTGTCTCTGTAAAAAAACGCTCTCCATAACTGGGGACTGTGAATATTTTTAAGGGGAGATTTTACTCAGACAGCTCCTGAAAGCACTGAGGGGGATCCTGATTGTAATTAATGTTTACTGAGACATACCAATGCAAGATGGAATTTTCAATGAGGGCCTGAAATCCTTGTTCAGCATACTGTGCACTTTAATTGATTCAACTTGAGCAAACAGACTGTCTCGCTTTGTTTATTTTTCTGTTTTCTGAGGAGAAGCAGGATAATGATGTGTGAGGCAGTAAGAGGACAAAGTGTAGGGCAGGAAAATTAGTCTCCTGACAACAAAACAACCTCACGGGCCAACAGTCTTATAAAGAATGTCTCTGGGCCAAAGTATTCTGTTTATGTCTCAAAGGGACCGGGGTACAGTTTTCATAAAATGTAGTGTGTTGGCCGGAGAGTGGTAATACTGTAGCCTCTGGAAGAGGGATGTGATCTGTGAGAGGTTTGGGCATGATCCTGCTTACTGATGCACAACAGGGAGTTGGATTGAGAACACCAGACGGAGATAGAGAAAAGGAGTTGCAGGGGCGACAGTGAATAAGTGCAACATCGAAGGTCTCTGCCAGCTGTGATAGACAGCTCTGGGTTTTGGAGTTGTCAGGGCTTCTGCTTGGAAATACTTTTTTTTCCAGACTGTAGATATACAGTGCCTACAGGCTACATGTTATATATCCCTTAATGCTGACACGGTACGGCTTTTGGAGTGACAGTCAGAAATATAACTTCTGTTATGTAATCCACCATCAATACATTTAATACGATATACAGACTGTATATTAATGTGGAATGAACCCACCAAAGTCGCAAGGACAACTTCCCAACTCTGGAAATGGGATCCAAGCAACATTTGATTGCAGAATTGACCTTTACGGAAATCAGTGCTTTCCAATCTTAATTATTTAATGTTATCATGCAAAATTAGACATTAGCGATCCTTGACCTCAGCATGTTGGCATGACAAAGTACATAATACCGACTCTGGCTGCAGACTCTTAAGTGATGTTGCTGGCTACAAGAACAGATCCAGTCCCCAAGGTGACTGTTCCCCTCCCACCAGAGGATGGTAGTAACAGCTAGTGATACAGCACCCATACTGTAGGTTACCTGCCATTGCATCATCTGGTGCCCCTGGGTCCGTAATGCAGAGCAGACTGCCCCCCCCTCCCTGTCAGCACCTGTTTCCTCGACGCTCTCAACAGTGGCACAGCTGTCAGTAACTCTGCCCCCGCCATTGTGAATAGAGACGTCGGGAAAGCTGGCTATTGTTCTGAGCATATCTGTTACTATGTTTGGTGCTGTAATGTCTTGAGTTTATTAACACTAAGGTCACAGCACCATGTGTTTAAAAAACCTGAACAAAAAGAAGTGATTATCATCACAAGGCTACCATCAAGTCATTTAAAGGTAAATGTTCATGTATTGTTGTAACCCTTTTAAAATCCATTGTGAATATTACGAATGCGGTTCAAATGGGTTCCTGTAACAAAGTACAATGTCCAAGACCTCAAGCACAGTTTTGAGGTATTTGTACCTTTTCATAGTTATTGTTGCTTTCACGAAACACCTCACATGATCAGCATTTTTCTCTTGATACTTAAAGTGAATTTTATAGATTTATTACTGTACATGCTTACAACACTACGTAATCTGCTAGTGTGACCATACCTTGTCTCCGAGGCAGCAGCCTCAGCTGGGCCTCTGCTCAGGGAACATATTGGCCCGGGCTCAGCTGTCAGTCTCGTGGCTCCTGCTATGTGTTAGGTTGTTGGTTTTGTGTGATTTGAGCTATGCGACCCCTGGCAGGATGAAATCCCATCAATGAGTGTAAGGGGTTTAGAATGTGTTGAGGCGCTATTTTGAGGAGCATGAGACAGCAAGGGACGCAGGCTTGGGATGTCGCAGAGGTCTCAGCAGCCATCAATCTGTCACGATGTCTCCAGGCCCGGGTGTAGGCTGTCATATCCACCCACACTCACCCAGAGAGATATTAGCGAGGGGTTTTGGCGCAAGCTGGCCCCTAATGTATTTTTCAAAAGGACAGGTGAAAAGATGATTGGCTCTCGTTTGTTAATCATTTATACGGGGGCAGGCTGTATCGGGATGACATTGAAATATAGTATGCTTAATAAATCCCCTTAAGTACTTCAGTAATGACCTAACAGCACATTAAACTTCCTAATATTCTGCATCCTGTCTCTATCTCTGGGCATCATTTGAGCCTGCACATGGCTGTAGTAGTCCAAACACCTTGCAGATGAAGGATCATTCACCAACCAATACACAGGCATATTAACCCTGCAGCAGGCTCAATCTGATATAAGCAGCATATAAAAAAATGCTAACAGTAAATACAGCTGCTTGGTGATAATGAGCTGTGGTCCTCTGCAGGGCAGTAACAACAAAGGAAAGATGAAACAAAGGGCATACAAATGACTGTTATGTCTTATAGAAGTTTTTCATAACATTTTTGAGGAGTGGAGATTTTTCATCCACATTTATCATACAGCGTAACATTTTTTATGTTGTATTCAGTTCAGTCAGATCGGAGTTATATCCAATCTAATGATGCTACTGTGTAGGGAGTGGTTTTGTGTGTGTGTGTGTGCGCGTGAGAGAACAGTAGGAGATGGCTCACCCTGGGATAATGAGTTATCCCCCTAAGCCCCTCGCTGGGTACGTCCTCTTCACATCTAGCCTTAATGAATGGCTTTCCTGCACACACACACCCAAACAAATCCCTGCTGTACCCCCTTCCCCTCTTAAATCTGGCCTCTAGCTTTTGCCTTTCTCCACTAACTTGCACACCCACAGGCCTCATTCTCCACTGCAATGCTTCACCGAGCAACGCGCAGTTGTTAGAAACAGCACCAGTACTGAAACGTTGAGAAACAGCAGGGCTCTGCGTTTCGAGCAACCCAAGCGGGAGTTGCGCTTATTTGTTTCCAGGGATGAAGAAGACTGACAAATGAACCCTCGCGGGAGAGAAGCTGGCGTATGCTCCTCTTCTCTTCTTCCGCGACTCCGCTCCGCCCGGCCCTCGAGTCTTCATTATGACCAGAATAGACACCCTCTTTTCAGCGTGTTAGCACATTCTCAAAACAAGCCGTGGACCTAAGGGAGGGAGCGGTGCAGCGGGAGACTTGAGAATTGGGAGTTTATTTTGTCCCCATCTGCTGCCGTGAAGTTGTTTGCCAGCAGCAGTCTCTCTTGACCGGTAATAGCATTTGTAAGTGGAGAAGATTGACATGGGTGAGGGAGATGGATTTAAGTGCTGCTGTGCTTTCTTGTTCATTGATGCTCTTGTTTGTTGAAAACAGATTTGTGTACACACTGACAAAGAAGAGATTGAGTTTCTCTGTAAGGATTAGTTATCTTTGAAAACAGACGCCTGTCTACTTTATAAGGGGACTTATCTTATATTTGAGCTTGCCCCAAGATAACCTAAAACCACTATAACAAAAACACAACTGGCAAAGTGTGCCCTTTGTCTCCTGACAGGCTGGCAGATGTCCACGTAAGCTCTCCCTCAAAGAGCAGGAGTCAATAGCTCTTATTGTAGATATTGATTTTGTACCATGAATAACCTCATCTGACCCTTAACTACGATATCACATGCACCTGGCGTTGCTAATACCTTACTTTGCATTTTAATGCTAATGGCCGGAGGTTGTCGCAGAGCCCTGTTAACACGGGCTGCTCCCAGGGGGGGGGTCCGGAGGGAGAAGTGTGTCAGGGAGATTGCAGCCCGCAGTGACAGGCTGCTGCTGGCCCAATCCACACCTCTTTGGTAAGTAAGGGATTAAACTGGCTCCCCTCAGGGGGAGGTGGAGCCCGCACTGCTGCCCCTAAACCCTGGGGAGGCCTGGGGAGAGTTAATTACAGTTTATGTATGCACTGTCATCCCCAATGAGCCTCTTTGCCTCTGGAGCAGCCACGCTGACTGCTGATGTCTGAGCACTTAGTTCTGTAGGAGGAGGTCTCTGCAGAGAAATACCCCGGACGGGGCTTATTAGCTATTGTTCTGTGTGACTTCAACATTGTACAGCGGTTATTATTCATTCTCCGGATTAATTCACAATTAATACACAATGGGGCCCGACAGGGCTTTTAATGGCAGGTAATTGCTTGGTTTTGGTAATTACCGAAAGCCCATAAAATCAATCCTCACCTTGTCAGACAGTAGGCTAACTATGCACCCGTCCTTCATGCTTCAAGTGAATTAATAAATGTGGTGTTTTCATCCTACCGTGCCCTTTCATATAACAATCTTCACTTTAAAGCCTGTTTGCATGTGGTTAAGAACAGACACCAGTGCTTGCAAAGATGATAATTAAGAATAGCTGTGCTTATTTATTGGATAAAGTGTCTCCTTGTCTTTCGAAGAACTAAAAGTGATAAATCAAAAAATATATATATCTGCAACTATGCAAAAGTCCATACAATCGTGTATACTGATAGATTTCTGGATACAATAGATCTATTAGAAGAAGAAACGAAGAAGAAGAAGACATACTTTATTAATCCCCAATGGGGAATAACTTTTTAAACCAGTATTTGCAAAAATGCAAATAAAATAACATTTGAAGCATTACATTTGTTAAATGAAGTTTTGTGTACAATGCTGACTGATTTAGCCTGAACATGCAAAATACATTTCAGCTGTGTAGTGTGTCCCCGGGGACGGTGTTAAAGGCAGGAGGGGCTCAGGTCTGGGCTGGCACAGCTGCAGCACCAGCAGTGGGTGTCACTACGAGAGTGGGACTAGGAATACATGTGTGTCATTCTGTATGTCAGCTAAAAACACTGACACACACTAGGCATGGTAGTGGAGATGGCAGCTAGTTGGACAAAGACAGGGTTTTTACCTGAGGGCAGGAGGCCATCATGCATGTGTACAGAGCAGGGCACTATAGCTGGGTGCAGGTACACTGATTCTGTCAGGTGTCAGCAGCTTGATATTCCTTCTAAGTGCATGTTCCTTGCATTCAATAACATGTCAGTGAATGTATGCGTTAGCACTTGTTTAAACATTTAAGTCAAAATGGAGCACCATATTGAAAACTAAGAGTTGTTTCTCTCTTCACAGTTCCAGATTTTGGCATCCATGTGCTCTCCACCAATGGCAGCCAGGAGCCCCATGGGCCGGGCCCCCTCCAGGTGTCAGGCCTAGAGCGCAGTCAGGAGAGGAGCCAGGAACCCTGCAGGGACCCCCACCCCCCTGCGTCCAGCAGCCCCCGTCAGCCTCTGCCCACACAAGCCCTCCCCCTCCTCCAGCCGTCCGCCCCCCAGCCCCTGTCCCCTCATCGGACCCTCACTCAGAGCTCTGCCCAGGCTCCGGCTTTCACACACCTGCCCCCCCGCTCCGAGGCGCTCCCCAGGCCTCAGACGCCCGCAGCCCTGCCTCTCGCACAGGGACAAGAGCCCTCGCCACCCCCCCCTCCCCGGCCCCAGCACCAGCCTTCACTGCTGTCACATCCTCGGCCTCCGCAGACCCCCAGCCTTCACCCACAACCCCCATCGCCAGCCCTCCCCAACCATCACCAACAGCACCCCAGTCAGGCCGGGCCCCACCGGCCCCCGTCACGCAGCCACCCTCGACCCCTTTCTGCCTACAACGGCCTCAACCTCAACGGGCACAGGTAAGGCTGATAACACGACCTCACAAAGTTTATTTTCAAACATTCAGGTCTCTAATATCCTTTTGCGCTTTGAAGCAGAAGATAGTGTGCAAACTTCCACATTCACACACAGATGAAAATGCTGGAATATCTTTTGATCTGGACGTTCACAGGATGCCCGATCAGTATGTAGATTGCTCTGAGGGAGAGCTTGAAGTTCCAGAGCCAAACAGAAGCACTGATTATTAACAACAGAATAAAAAGGGCCAGACGGCGCCCGGAGTGCCTGTGATTTATTAGTCATCCACATCATCGCCAAGCCTCTAGCAATTATACTGACTGTATGTGCAAAGGTTTAGCACAACCTTGAAGTGTATTGATGATAGTGTTTTTGTGCATGAAAACAAGAGAAAAACAGCCTTAAAGTTCCAATATGCTTCCTGGAAATGTTTTTAAAGTAACCTCAGCTGAATTCCGCTTTGTATGACCACAGTCATTTTTCATTTTATAAAAACAACTAGAGAGCTGCTCTGTTGTGTCCTATCTCTGTGGAGAAGCACTGAAGCCTGTGAGGCTCTCCATTTATGTAAGGCTCCAGGATAGCTCCTTCAGAATCCTCTCAGTCCCAATAACAGCTCTCAGGCCTTGGCTCAGCCCCCCCCCCCTCCCTGTGCCAGCGCTGCCAGACTGTGTGCCAACAGGGCCTGGCACCCGCTGTGAGTAATCTCAGTCAGGGCCCACAGCGGAGAGCCGGCGCTGGAAACGAGCTTTTATGCTTAGTGCACGGAGCGGTGGAGAAGTAAGCTCTGTGACTGCCCCCGGGGAAAACCCACACACACTACAAAAGACTGTTTGCTTACACATGCACACACGCCCTCCCTGCCTCTCATCCCATTTCCGCTGTACATGTTCACTACCTGGCTCTGGAGGAAGTGCCTGAGCTGTTCACAGACAGATGCACGTTCTGTTGCCAGCTGTGTTTTATTTGCATCCGAGGGTGTTGTGAATGTGGTGTCTTCTCGGATCATGTTTTCCCTGGATTCTCTGAAGGGAGATGCAAGGCGAGGCGTTTGTAAAAGGAGGACAGTTGAGGTGTGAAAACACTGTGCTGGGAATTGAACATCGGAGTGTTAATTCTGACTGATCATGCTTGGCTTAACATGGCTCCTTTCTCCATCTTTCTCTGTATTCTCTGTGGTTACAGCAGCAGCAGCAGGAGCAGCACCCCAGGCACCAAGCCCCAAGGGCCCCCAGCTCCCTCTGTGCACCTCCCCCACCACCCGCCTCCTCCTCCTGCAGCAGCAGCAGCAGCCTCCCCCTTCCCGCTGCCCTTGGCGGCGAACCAGAGCACCCCCCACAGCTTCCCCCCTGCCTTGCAGTCCTCGCCTCACCCACATCACCCCAATATGTTCGCTCCTCCAGCAGCCTTGCCTCCACCACCACCTCTTACGTCAAGCACCCTGCCAGGCCCCGGACATCCTGCTGCTGGGCCTTCCTACTCAGGTAAACACACACCCAGCGCCCCCATGTGACGTGGCAGAGGATGACACACACGGCTGCCAACAAAACACTAATAGCTGACTCTTATTTTAACCAGTTGTTGCATCAGTTTTCATGGACGGTCAGACATATGAGAAGTATGCAGGGAATACATTCAGCAGAATATGATTTGGAAGTATTTGAGATGCAGAGACAGGCAGAATGTTACCCCGGTAATTATTTAAAGGAACAAGCAACGGAGTCCAAGATAATCCACATGTTGTTTATAGTGGTGTAGACAGTTCAAGTTCACACATTCTGTCACGCTGAGATTGGTTGACTCTCGACACACCAGTAATATCCCCCACCAGGTCAGGACACATTGCACAAGCGATTGCAGACCACATTTCCACGCTGTGGCGTCAAGCTAAATGTCAGGGTCAGTGTTGGAAGAAGAGGAGGGGCTCACCATTAGCAACTTCAATTTTCCCCTTGAATAATGTTCATGTGCGAGAAATCAATTTGGTCAATACGGAATGGAGCGAGATGGATTTTTTTCAAATGATACTAATGACATTTTTATGAGGATAAAATTCCATCCCCACTCCCAGCCCAATAAAAAGCATGAAATGAATGCAGAAAATATTGCAGTGAGTCACCGTGGAATAGGAAGGATACGGTTACTCTGGAAGAGATATCTCTCAAGGCACGTTTTGTTGAATTTAGAAGAAAAGCCAGCGATTACTTGAAATCCATTCTCTCTCCACAGGCTGTGCAGAGGTTATTAGAACAACAGATGTTGTCTCTCAGGGGCTGAAGTGTATCAAATCACTGCGTTTGACCGATCCAGCAGTCAGACACTTCTAATCATCTCCAGCCTCGCTTGAATTTAAAATGACATGCTGATAATCACAGCCATTTTCCAGTTTGTTTCCTTTTCTGTAACTTTGACATGGCTCCCTTTTTATGACATATGAAGCTCTCACATGAGTCCGGGGCCCTTCAAGAGCCTCTGGGGGTCTTCCAGAAGGACCCAGCTAAATGTGGAATACTATATATAATATATCTGAATTGTAATGGAACGGAAGTGAAAAATAGTTTAAATAATATACATTTATATATATATATATATATAAGAAGAATGATTAGAGAGGGGGTTTAGATGGTGTGTATAAGTAGTGAATTTAGCTTTTATTATTTGTATTATATCTGTAGCATTCCTAGTGTATACTTTTCATTGATGTTGCCTCACTTCTTCTAAAGTTATAAATTAGAATAAGGCTTAATCAAAGACAAATATATATCAAAGGGAAGGAATGTTGTTTTTTAACTAAGCTTACTG
Organism: Notothenia coriiceps; assembly: GCF_000735185.1. Taxonomy (NCBI): domain Eukaryota; kingdom Metazoa; phylum Chordata; class Actinopteri; order Perciformes; family Nototheniidae; genus Notothenia; species Notothenia coriiceps. Next base: position 316,017 of record NW_011337492.1, read on the forward strand.
CCGAGAAGAAGTTTCATTCATCAAAATATCTTCCACTACATAATGCATACCACATGGAAGTCCCCGGGACGAACTTTGTCGTGGCCATTCATTCGTACAGAATCTGTCATGTAGAATGCTCCTGACATCCTCCCATTTCTCTTTTCCAGAGCAAGAACTTCTGCGTCAGGAGCTCAACACCCGTTTCCTGGCCTCTCAGAACTCGGACCGCGGCGCCTCGCTGGGCCCCCCCCCCTACCTGCGCACAGAGTTCCACCAGCACCAGCACCAACACCAACACACCCACCAACACACGCACCAGCACACCTTCACACCCTTCCCTCACGCCATCATGCCCACCCCGGCACCACCCATGGTGCGTACCCCTGCCAGAAATGTGAGGATAAGTAAAACACACATGCACTGGGTTGGAGAGGGTCAATCGGGGGGGGGGGTGTTCAAAGCCAAAAATCCTTTTACATGTCTTCTTATAATGGGTTTTACATGTTTAAGAGTGGGCGGGCATGACACTGAAAGTGTGAGTGAAGACTTTACACAGTTGGACATGTGTGTGAGCAGCACGCTGTAGCCTGTGGGTTTCTGGGACTGCCATTCAATAATGCGCATGTGTGTCTGTCCACACTACAATCGTGCCTTTATTCTCCCAGAAAGCCTTTCTAGTGTTTTCTCTGGCAAACTCTAGGACTCCAAACTGGAGACGTTATTTCTAAATTGGCAATAACTTGCCCAGAGCATGTTAACTTCAGAGCCAGCTTTCAGAACATAATACGCTTAATTCATTCTGAATTTAATGACATCATTTGGTCCCGTTTGAAGGTTTTCATTACTGGCAGAGGCCCTGCGTTAAGAGCTGTGCTGTTGGTTGGGGCAGACCACAGGCAATGGGCGGCTGGACCTAAAACTCACACACACATACACACACACACACACACACACACACACACACACACACACACACACACACACACACACACACACACACACACACACACACACACATTTGTAACTGCCTGGCCCGTAGAGGGTTGGCTTGGCTCTGATGATACCTCAAAGGCAGCATGGCGAGGCCTCTGACAGCTAATGAGGCCATAAAAAGGCTCTTTATGGCTGCAGTGTTTAGTCTTGACTGGTGAAATGTTCGCCCTGAGCCCGCGCTGCACCACTAAAAGGAGACCAGATGAGAAACAGAACCCACACTAGATAAAAAAGGCTTCAGATGATCACGAAAGGGGAGGATGAAAACAGTCTGTTTGGGAAATGGCTGAACTTTTAATCTTGAATCATAATTTTTATCCGTAAGCATGTCCTAAAGTGCTTTTTGTGATGCATTTTGGGTTGGCCTGAAATGACCCTGAAAGAGGTCATTAAATGTCTAGTTCTCATGTTTTCTCTAAGTCTTTTTACTTACATGTCTTTCATTTCTCCTACAGTTTGAAAAATTCCCAACAAAAGTTGACCCCTTCTACAGACACAGTGTGAGTTTCCCTACTGTTTACTCTGCCTGTTGTTTGTTATGCCTTTCCCCATGCCAATGCAACACTCATCTGCTTCTTAATAAACACTGCAGCACAATGTGATTAATGAAAGAACACACCAGTGCTGGATTCTCAGATCTTGGAGCAAAGTTGTTGTTGTGTATGCATATAATGGTCAAATATGAGTGCATAGACATTATTACAGAAAGAGACAGTGGCTACCAAACATAGAACACAGAGGCAATTGTTCCCTTTTTTTGCTTACTCTGCCTTTTTACGTCTGTGCTAACAGCAGCGGCTTACTCTGGATTATTGTTTACTGAAAAGCACCTGCTGTGTGTGCCTGCATGACTGTGCTTTTCTTCAAGCTATACTGCAAGGAAAATATAATAATATGATACAAATCATGTTTTTGTGTTAAGACCAACTCTGGTTCAAATAGGTATTGCAAGTTTGTTTTTAAGTTCTTTATTTCTGAAGCTTAGTATTTCCTCGCTGTTATTATGGTAGCAGCAAATACCCTGAAGCCAATTCCTCTCTATTAAACATAGAGATGTATCAGAACATGATGCTTAAGGAAACACAAGCTGCATTGCAATCCTCACAGCATCTCCTCAAGCGCTCTGAATACCCTTTTGGTTGCAATATTCATGATTAAAGCAATGCAAGTATGCGCATTGAAAACATGAAAGACTATGTTTTTCCACTTGGGCCGATGTGATTGGCAAGAACAATTATAATGAGAGGTTGATTACATATCTGTTTCTCCAGAGGAGAGTTTTAGGGAAGACTTAAGCACTTGTTGGGTTTACATGTTTTTTGCTTGTATTACAACATTCTAGTTTTCACATCAAAGGAATGTTTTTCCTTATTTAAATCCAATGGGAATGAGCAGGGAATATATTATTTACTTGCAGTTTGTGAAACGTGTAGGCAATCATTTGTAACTAAGCACTCTAAGAAAAAGGGTAAAAGATTCATCAGGTTCATCTGTCAGCTCTGCGTGTTTCATCTCCACTGTGTAACTGCATTTCAGACCCAACTATCCTCACACCTCCTCTTCCTCTTTCCTCCCTCAGCTCTTCCATGCCTACCCACCGGCCATGTCTGGCCTTCCGCCCGTCCTCCCCCCGAACGGGCCCTTCGGCTCGCTGCAAGGCGCCTTTCAGCCCAAGGTAAGACACACAGGGACACCAACACACACCCACGTCATTACACGCATCTACAGAAAACTTGAAAACAGGAGTTATTTACAGATTATTGTTGTATCGATCTCTAGACCTCCAATCCACTCGATGTGTCAAGACCTGGAGGCGTCCCACACACATTCTTACAGAAGGACCCCAGGGTAAGACCTCACACACACACAACAACACACACACATGCTAATAGACAACACTCACAGGGGTCTCAAACTCAAGGCTCGGGGATCAAATCTGGCCCGCGACTTCATTTTATGTGGCCCCGCAAGAGCTTGCAAAGAATATAATACGTTTATTATACGGTTACATTCCACTTTACAGAAGCAGGTTGCCCATAAACTACATGTCCCACAATGCATCTCGTTTTGTGACATGCGCACTGAAGAGACTTGCAATTATTTGCCCTGGACTTCTGCTTTCAGATGTAGTTAATTACTAAATTATTATCCTATCTGATAATAATCCAATTCAGAGGCAATAATGTAATATAATACATTATTTTATATATATTATATATTTATATAGTTACAACCGGCCCTTTGAGTTCAACCTTTATGCGAATGTTGCCCGCGATGAAATTGAGTTTGACACCCCTGTGTAGAGGTAGCCTTAAGATCCTCTGTACGTTTGCATAAGTCTGAGTCATCAGTTGGAGCTTTTCAACAAAATAAATGTGGCTATGTCACACTGCAAGCCTTAGTGCCAAATCTAAATTTGACATAAGACAGTGTCAGCCTGCAAATTTGTCAGCAGATGATGATTAGATTTTTGTGGAGAAATGGTGGCTACCTTTATTCAGATTTCATCCAGAATTTCTGCCAGGTGACTCCCGCCAGTGGATAACTAAGTAAATGTTGATCTAGTGACCTAAAGGTTGTATAAATTCCAATGTGACTGTTTGACTGGGATCACCTTTCAAAAAGTGAATCTGGATTAAGGACCACGTATGAAAGTGACAATAAAAGGATTTGAAGAGATTCATTGGGATGAGTTTTGGACCCTTTTCCCCAAAGTGAAGTCGTTATGGATGTTAATTTAGAAAATAATTAGAAGTGATTTGATTGACGCCAAAACAACTAAAAAATAACCTGTTAATTTCCCTCCTGCAGCTAACGGATCCATTCCGGCCCGTTCTCAGGGTGAGTGCTCACTCTCTGCACATACACACAACAACAGCCATGATGCGGTCTTTATTAAAGCTGCAAATTGCATGCGTATTGTACTAGTTTATTACCAAAAAAACGACATAGTATAGTATGTAGAAAGAAATCTGAAAAAAACGACATGTCGAAAATAACTAAATAAAAACCAACATAGTATATATTATGTTGAAAAAAAAAAAATGAAACTACAGTATAGTATATATAACTTTTTTTTAAAACTATTGTATGTCGAAGATAAAAAAAACGACATATGTCATAGTATAGTATGTCGAAACTATCAGAAAAAACAAAGACTATATTAGAAACAGTAAAGTATATTGTGTATTTCAGGAAACAGCATAGCATGTGGAAAATATCAGAAAAGAGATATAGTAGTCTTGTATCTGCCTTTTAATGGACAAGTGCATTATTAAGAGCCAATGTTGAAATACCAGTGCTTTCTATGTTTTTTAATAGATGAAGACAATGTAGACTTCTCCACTGTTTATTCTGTTGATTAGTATCAGTCCCACTAATCACTGTGCTGATGTGTGAGAGTAATGTTAGCATGTTTTTGTCTCGCTCCCATAGAAACCAGGGAAATGGTGCGCCATGCACGTCCACATCGCCTGGCAGATATACCACCACCAACAGAAATTAAAGGTGAGGACTCATCTGACAAAGTTTACCGTTTCCCAATTCCATGCTTTTCTCTTTAGCACCCCTCTTTTATACAGGAAATATATCAACATGGCTGCAAGGGCAATTCAACCGCAACTTCTGAATGCAATTCAACTCAACAAAGAGACAGCTTTTGTTCAATAATTCTTTTATTTACTGAGGTGTATCTGAAGCCTTCTCCTCAATCCCTTCTCTGGTTACAGATGTATTCTTTATTTGAAAACTTTTGTGATAGTCTTATTGTAACACTTAATAACAACACATGTGTTAGTTGAATTCTATAGAACATCAGTAAAGACTGACTTATATTCTCACCATTACTTAAGCAGCTTTTCACAAGTTCAATAAATCCATCAAATGTCCTTTTTGCAATGCATTGTGGGAGAAAAGAGCACATTGACATTATAGTGAAATCTGTATTTTTTAGAATCAAAATACTTTATTAATCCCAGAAGAAAATGAAGTTGTGTGACTGTTGCGCCATATAAATAAATACATATTTATGCAAACATAACGTCCTCCACAGCACAGGGGCCCTTTTCTCCATAAACCCGGAACCAGCTCTTCTCCTTCGTCTCGTCCTCTGTGTCCTTCTCCAGATTTCTGAGGTCTGGAGTTGCTCTGACCCCCATGCTAGCCTGCTCAGCGTGATCAGGCGTCTGTGCAGTCGTTTAATAACAGTGGCTTGGATGCACAAAAGCAACAACTTTACATGTATTACTCATACAGACCTGGACGAGGCCACCGTTCCTTTGCTGACTTACAGTAGTTTAACTCAATATAAAATGACTGTTATCCAGCGCAGTGTGTAAGGGGTTTTACATGTGTTCTCTGTCCTCTGCTCTCTTCCAGCAGCAGGCGCAGGTCGACCCTCACAAGCTAGACTTCGGCCTGAAGCCTGAGTTCTTGAGTCGGCCTCCGGGCCCCAGCCTCTTCGGCCCCATCCATCACCCCTCAGATTTGGCACGGCCTGCAACACTGTTCTCCGCTGCAGGTGAGTGTGTGTCAGAGCTCTGGGGAGACAGATTGATGGATGGTTAGCAACAGTTACTCTCTGACACATGGCAGCAGCCTGTCACTTCCTGCTGTTCAGAGTGAAGAGGCTTTTATTATTGTTAACAAGGTCAGCTGTGAACAAGCCAAGACCGAAAAAACTATTAGTATTGGTATTCAATTAGCCAACTACTGAAAAATAACTGGGCATAGGCCAAATATTAACATAGCTATGAACAAACATAACTAACCCATGGTCAATTTATATATATATAGCTTATTAAAGAATGTTCTTGGTAAAGGTTTTAGAAAGGTAAAAAAGCTTTCTTTCGGTTAGGATTGCTATGCTAAATAACTTCAATACTTAACCTTTGACAGATGTTTATTTCGCTCACTCCTCAGGTCCCACACACCCGTCAGCAGGTCCTTTCGGGCATCCGGCCCACCATCCTGGAAACTTCCTGGCCCCAGCATCTCACTTAGGTAAGACGATCTCTCAGTTCACTTGATCTGAAAAATGTAAAAAAGGATTTGATTGTAACCATGGAAACACGTGGCGTCTCCCTACAGAACATTTCAATCGGCCCACAAACTTTGGAGGACTAGGTACCCTCAGTTCATCGGCCTTCGGGGGACTGGGCAATCCAGCACTAAGTGAGTTTTACTGTTGGTTAGCACACTGCTGCTCTCATGGTTGCTTTTGTACTGTTCCCAATCTATTCATCAAAGTTTGAGAGTTATAGTTGCTCATGCTGCGTTAAAATATAAGCAGAATATAATTTGAGAATTGGCATTTGAAAATTCAAGTTGTCGAGATACGCATTTAACTTGGGTCTTGTTTTTCCACGTGTTGAAAACCTAACCGCTGCCAACGCCATGTTCGGACTTAAAGAGGGCCCTAACGCACAGCAGCACTTCAACGGTGGCCATCAGGAGCCATGGAAAAACCGCCTGCACCGGCACCACGCACCCTCACTTACCCCACAACCTATCCCCTGTGTGCCCTGGCTGAAGCCTGGAGACCCCGAGAGGAGCGCCTCGGCCAGCTCGCTTGAGAGGGACCGAGACTCTGACAAACGGGACTCGCTGGGCAGTAAAGACGACAAAGACAGGTGGGTGATGAAAAGGAGTTTGGGAAAGTATTTAGATTTTGTTGGATCAGATTTGTAGTTTTTTTGTTTACATTTAGTTTGGCTTATTTCAAATAAAAATAAAATTGAAAAATCTGGTAATTTACTGGTACTGATGGTTGGACTTTGTTTATGCTTCTAGGGACTCTTTGGAAAAGCGCCATACGAGCCATCCGTCCCCGGGGCCAGTCAACCCCATCAGCCTTCTGGGCCACAGCCGGCCCCCTGAGCACCACAGGAACCACCTGCCCCCCCCTGCTGGCGAGATCCAGAGGGACAAGGAGACCAAGGCCAAAGACAGGGAGAGGGAGCACTCAGACTCCTGGAAAGACAATGGCACAGATGAGCATAAGCTCAAAGACAACCAGCACAGCGACAAGGACACACCTGTCATCCACGACGGCCGGGTGTCGGAGGACAAAGTGTCCAACAGGGGGACGCCATCGCCCTACGTCCGGCAGACCAGCCTAGAGCGTCCCAACGGAGGGCTGAGCCGGGACGTCCTGGAGAAGAAGGGAGAGCTGCCGTACGAGCACCAGAAGAGGAGCAGTGAGCTGAAGGTGAAGGAGGAGCGGAAGGAGGAGCGGAAGGAGGAGCGGAAGGAGGAGCAGGATGCAGCGGCAGAGAGGGCCAATGAGCATCCAACACAGGCCCCGCCCACACCAAACCTCCACCCTCCCTCGTCAATGCCTATGCCCATGAGCATGGCTAGCGTTCACTCCATGAACAGCATCAGTGGTCTCGAGAGGACTCGAATGGTGGCGCCCTTCATGGGTATCAGCCCCATCCCAGGGGCCGACAGGTTCCCTTACCCTGCCTTCCACTGGGACCCAATGAGGGACCCCTACAGGGGACTGGACATTCACAGGCGGGACCCTTTGACCAGGGATCTGTTGCTAAGGAACGACCCTCTGCACCGGCTTACAGCGCCTCGACTTTACGAGGCAGAGCGCTCGTACCGGGACCGAGAGCCTCATGACTTTAACCGTGAGCACATGCACGCTCTGGCCCTGGAGCAGAGGAGGGAGCACGAGCGCGCCCACATGGAGGAGCGCGAGCGCCTCAACATGCTGAGAGAGGACTACGAGCATGGCCGCCTTCACCATGCAATGCACCATCCGGCCCTGGACGGACACCTCCCCCACCCGGCCCAGGGCCTCATGGCCCCCGGACTCCCAGGCATGCACTACTCCAGGGTCAGCTCCTCGGCTGCAGCGATGGCCGCCGCAGCTGCTGCCGCCGCCGCCCATCAGAACGGCATGATGAACAAAACACCACCCACTGCCTCTCTGAGTGCCCCGCCCCCTCTCATCCCCTCACTGGGGGCCCGGCCCGGCTCCCCCAGACGGACTACCCCCCTGGCCACAGATATCAGAGACAGAGCGGCTCACAAAGACATCGAGGCCCGGTGAGCCTCATCTCACTGAACTCCACTAAGCACTTAGCTTTGGGCAAAGCAAGACTGTAACATAGCTGTGAATAACTTAAGTGGGCAGAGACATGCCCACACTACGAAATGTTTTTGTATAAAATTACAAAGAGACAGTAATCATGGAACAAAAAAAGATTTTTCAAAGATGTTTTCCCGGTTTGCTCCAGCTTTTTGTGTGCATTCTCCCTCTTGTGACGCGGAGTAAGACTGAAGACTTTTGGAATGTACAGGTACTTTAGCACTGACAGACAGCAAAGTGTGTAGATAATATGTACAGTCGCTGTGCTCACTCTTTATGGATTAAAATCATGGTACAAATATGCAAAAGGGTGTTTTGAAAGCTTTACTTTGAACACATGTAAATAGAGGAGTATTACAGCAGTGATTCAGAATGTGCTTTTTGCTATTTCCTTCATTTTTTTTTGGTTGATGCAAATGTTGCATTGTACCAGAAACCCCATATTCAACTATGCAACAAATGCCTGGGCTCCCTTTCTAAAAGCTCGCCTTCTCATTACTACTGACTGTGTAACAATACAGGACAACAAGCTGTATTCTCTCCACAACTCAGACACACAGGTCCACGCAAACACATCAAGCTTTAACCCATTCAAAGGAACAATTTGGATTTAACTAAACGTTTTGAGAATGATTTTTTCAAACATGATTAATTGTGGTGACAATCCTAGAAACAGCTAATTCAAGTAATACGATTTATATTGTAAAAAGCCAGCAGCACAAATGTTAACTCTTTTTCTCACTCAGTTCTAACCGGTGTTGTTCTGGGGAGAATGCAGCACATTAAACATCACTACAGCACATGTGTAAAGTACATGTTTTGGAAATAGGTTCTGTTGGTCAAACAGTGTATTAAATGCTTTCCTGAGTTGTTGTACTTACAAAATCAAAAGACAAAAAAGCAAGTCTAAACTATGGACCGTTTGTTTCTAACGAGCAGAGATCTATTTTAGTAGTCCACTGAAGGTTTAGTTGTGCGCTTCAAACTCTGTGATATCATGTCGTGCAGTGTTTTTTAATCTAACAGAAAAAGGTCCACCGGAGCCATAGTGGTTAGTCGATGCATATTGCAAAAGATTGTTCAATGACATTTTGTTTTGCTGTTACCCATGTACAGGGAAAACAAGTGAAGTCTTTCTAGATCATGTACAAAAATGAGAAAAAAAATGAAGCGACTGAATCTTCAGCATGCTCCTCATTTAAACTTGTGTTATGTAAATTGTGCCATGTTATTAAAAAATGTGTACTAACTCTGTCTGTGGGGCTTTTATTCCTCCACCTACTGAGCTGAGTAAACAGGCAATATTTCTTTTTGACAACGCTTACACAGTTAATGACTTTCCACATTATGGAGGACCATGGAGGATAAACTACCTTGGGTATCTCTCACGTCAGAAGTATTTTAAGTTCTAATTATAAAGTAGATATGAGGATTCTGTCACTTGATAGTCATTTCTAATCATGTTATTATTTGCCTGAAGACCAACAAGATTAAAAGTGTCTCATTCCTCATGTCTGCTGAGAGGTAGGTGCTGACTTACAAGAAATTGCTTGGTAAAAGAAAAAGGCAGAAGAATAACACGTCACACCACATCAGCTATTGGACAAGTGAGGGCTTGTGCTCGGTTCAATAACAGTGCTTTAAACATCAGCAGCCTTCACTGGTGAATCATGGCACGGCACTTGTGTATTCCTCAGAGGAAGCAGGAGTTATTGACAATCCTATTACACTGAATAAAAACAGCATTCATGAAGGATGTTTGGCACTGAAGCACCCGGGTCATGCATCAATCAAGTGTTGGCTCCATTCGTCACTAGTGGGGAATGTGGATTGCCTGGATTTCCTCCTGCCAAGTAATGCCTCCTGCTCCAGGGATCAACACTCACTTTCCTTTCAGACCTGCTTTTAATGTGCTGTCAGTGCATTATGTGGTAAGTCCTGCTTTAGACCAGGAGAGGGCGCCAAACTGCAACAAATAATAAATACAAATAAATGGTCTACCCTTCATAATAAAACAAATTCACAGCCTAACATAACAGTATTTTAGGATACTAAGAGAAACACAAAAAATACTTATTTCCCACTTGACGGTTAACGGAAAGAAACAAAACAACAAAAACATAAGGAAAGCATTTTCAGATTTTTTTTAAAGATCAAACATTTGACCATTAGTCGAGAGAAAATGTGTATTGTGTATAAATCAATAATGACAATCAAAATCAAAAAAATAATCACTGATAAATATTTGTTTTATGTATTTAGCCAAAACATTATCAGTTGAGGGTGGAAATGCATATGCAATTAGAAAATCGGTTATGCTAAATACATTTCAATTAGCTTGTTATGTCCAACAACAGAAAACAAAGATATTCATCTTATTATCCTAGAACATGTTATAAAGAACATCTTCACATGTTATAAAGAACATCTTCACACTTCAGACGTTAGACCATCCTTTTTGCTTGACCGTTGACCGATGGCTGTTGATCAACTTGTTGATCAATTCAGCTCTGTTTCATGTCACTGTAATAACTTGCTCATTCCAGCCTGGGCAGCAGTTCAGAGATTTAGAGTGCAGGATAGCCGTTTACCTCCGTCAGGAGGTCCCTTTAAACTCTTCATCACAGCTATTATGTTCTCCTTCAGCCACAGTTGCAATCTGCTGCTATCAGCAATTTCTGGAACTGCCTAATCCAAACAGTAACCAAGAAAATCCTAAACGGTCTGAGTAAACTGCTTTTGGATGTTGCTACAAATCCTTCCTCCACTGGACGGACCCTGGCTTTCAGCCTCCGCCACAGGTTTAATATCTCTAAGCTTCCTCCCTGGATATGTCCCGTCTGCACATCCTGCCAGCAGAGACACAGCGCAGGGCTGGGCCTCGCTCCGATAGGCAAACAAATAGATTCAAATACTGGAGGATCCTACAATTCTCATTACTTCTGTGGCAAAGGTACACAAATTGAGCATCAAGTTTGAGCATTCACAACAATGTAATATCCCCGAAGCTACTCATTCAGCCAGAGTGATTATAATTAGCCTAAACTGCAGCCACATTTATCGTGATCCAGAATCCCATGAAGTCACAGCCTGGAAGCGATAGAGAAAGCGTTAATGTGCACAGAGAGAAGCTATCCACTGTGTGATAGACAGAGGCTTCTGATTAATGAGCTCTGACAGCAGGGGGTCCGATGGGGTCCGATGGGATTTCAGTGCAAATGGGATCCTGAGAATGTAACTTCTTTATCAAACAGCACACTGACAACTGACAACAACAACAACAACAACAATAACAGAGAGGCCTGATGAGACAAACACAACAAAGCCACTCTGCTATTTACAGATCACTTAATGATGGATGCTTTTGCTCCATGGATTACAGACGTTTCATGTAGTGGGTCTCCTCGCTGCCAATGTTTTTGGAATATTTCAGAATCTTGAAACGTCATGATTTCTTTGTTTAGGATTGGTGTCGTTTATTTTTATGCTTAAGAACACCTATCGGGTTGTTTTAAGATGCAATTTTTTTTTTTTTATAGATTACATTTGAATAAAAAGGCACATCACAGCTCCATGTAACATCTTGAAATGACTTGTTGTTTCCAAACAGTCCAAAATGAAATGATAGAAGACTAAGAACATTTGCAAATATTTAAATGTTGAAAGTTGAAGTCAGTGATTTTTTTGCATCTACCCCTAAAAAGCTCATAGTTAATCTTTTACTAAGAGGGTTTTTTGTCCATTCAATAATTTCAGCTCTACTATAAAAAAGTTAAAGTATATTTGTGTTATAATCTTGGATACATAAAATGGGTTGTGCTAAAATTGTGTGTGTTGGTCGCTTTAATCTTGCAACTGGTAAAGGTAAAGCTCTTTTTAATATTTATTTTTATACAGCTGGGTAATTTCATTAAAAAAAACAAAAGCTGTAAAATAATATTGGAAAGCATTTTCAATAAAAAGTAAAATATTTCCCTCTGAGTTGTAGTAGATTTGAAGTATAAAGTAGCATAACATGGAAATACTTTATGGTAAGAACAAGTACTTCATATTTGTACAAAGGATAGTAATTGGATACTGGATTGGATAATTGATTTACATCTGAAACTACTTTAAAGAAAACGTTATTTATGTACATGTCACCTGTACACTCATAAGCATGTCTCTTTGGTCATGTAAGTAGCCTTCTGAACACTAGGTGGCATCAGAGCACACTCCCACACTGTGAGGTGAGACAAAGGAGCCACCAAGGGAGTTTCAGAGGGAGGTACACAGTGGCACTGTCACTATTTGTCCTGATAGAGGAGAACCAGTTTGGCAGGTTCACTTCCTGTGATGGCAGCATCATATGTTTGGTATTTACCTAGCTTCCAGAGAACACCGTCATCATCATCACACATGCTGTCAAACTGGAAGAGCCACGACTCTCCCTTGGGTGTCTCGTTCTTATGTTTGAGCTCAGCTAAGAAGCAAATAAAGCACGGTCCTCGATGTAAGCTGTCTGACGCCTGAAGCCTGGAATTCATCCCAAAACTGAGAGTCATCCGTCACATAACTGATAGCACACACCTCTCTCTGAGCTCACAGGAAATCAGCAAACAAGAACACCTGACACCTCAATGCCTTTGTAAACAAAACCTGTCTCTGGGAAATGACATGCAAAACGCAGAGTATCATATACCATCAAAGGAATGGAACTCCCTGGCACCTGCAGATATTCTGTCTTTCTTCCTAATCATACAGTATACCATGCATTACCTCCATCTCCTTAAACCAATGTACAACTGCACTGGTTCTGGCTAATCAACCACCCTTTTCCCCTGAAAGAAAACAATTATGTGGGAATGCTCATCGTCTTTTCTCCCTGCTGACAATAGTGCGAATCACATCCAAACAAACACACTCAGACGCTACTAAAAATACTCGCCTGTTTATAAATGGGCAGGCATCCCACTCTCGGTGGTAAATTCTCCTGGTGTTTCCACTCTCCTGAGAAAAAGCCTGTAAACACAAGCGGGCCAGTACCACTGTTGACTCCTCTACTGGGATTAAGCTGATGCTCAGCCCTCACTAACAAGAGTTCATCCATTCATCATTAGTTTAATTGTTGATGTTACATTCTGGAAAGGATGAGATCAAAAGAGCAAAAGCTGGCCTCAAAAATGAAATGCTGTATTAGTGCACACAGCAGATCCAGGGAAATTAGCATAATGCTTTAGACATACTGTACGTGTCCAATAATCTTTGACTCTGCCTGCACACATTGGTCAGAATGAGACTGCTGTGCTGTTAGAGCCCTTTTCTGAAGAGAAGATGAGGCTTCAGATATAATATTTGCTTAAACTATTATGTAAACGTATTCTGACACCAGGTTCAAGCCCAAAGGAGCTGTACGCCCCTTAGCAAAATACAGGTTTGTTTTATTGCCTCTGATAGATTATTGTGATCCACCCAAATCATGTTTTCACTGTCCATGTGTTGTTTGTTGTCTGATGTATTCTAGAGGATAACTAGCTGCTCTGAAGAATGTAAAGATGTCACAACACACAATCTAAAGAAGATGGAAGTACGCTAAAGAAGATCTGTGTCAAACATACTTGAAAAACAGGATATATACAGGAAAACAAACACTAGTGAAGCCTTTCTGCAGGCAGGAATAAAAATAGTAATGTTCTTCTCACAGCCCTGACCTTCTAAATGCAAACACACAGCTCTATTGTGATATTAGAAAGCAGAGTAGAACTGTTCACAACTGATCAAGGCAAAAGCCTTTTAATTCAACAGCACCCGGGAGGCCTTCAGACATGTTGCATTTACTCTATTTGTTATGTAATCCCGCTTCTGAAACAAGATATCCAAGGTTTATCATGCTGACCCAGATATTTTCTAGTCATGAAAACAATGCTACTTAATCTCATAGTGTCATTCTTCACCAGTTTAGGAAGACCTTCACACGGTCCATGCAGCTGGGCCTTATTAGCCGTGAAATACTGGCGGATGAACTTTAATTATTGCACTTGTTCGTCGTGTACCAGAACATTTCAGTCGGCCAACTCATGTGGAACGCATTATTATTTGAATGCAGAATATACTGAATTTATATTGGGTGTCTAGGCTCTGACCTTCTCATTTTTCAGGTGCATTAACCACCAAACGCAAAATGAGTGTAGGCCTAATCATTTCTCCACAGAAATGTACTAGACTCAGAACACGATCCCAGCCATTGTGTGGAACAGACTTCTAACTGTATGCAAGTGGAACAAACCAATAGGTGGCCATTACCCTGCTGGGACATGGAGGTATCTACATCACTAAGATGAATACCCCCTAAATGTTCCCACACCATCTCCGCTCCTCCGCTCCCTTCACTGGCTTCCGGTAACTGCTAGAATGTACTTGCGTACCATGCTGCGAATGGATCTGGCCCTTCCTACATCCAGGACATGGTTAAACCGTACACCCCAGCACGTGCACTCCGCTCTGCATCAGCCAAACAGCTCGCTGCACCCGCACTGCGAGGGGGACCCAAGTTCCCATCAGCAAAAACACATGGGTTTGCTATCCTGGCTCCAAAATGGCGGAATGAGCGCCCCATTGAAATCAGGACAGCAGAAAGCTTACACATCTTCCGGCGCAGACTGAAAACTCATCTCTTTAGACTCCACTTCGATCGATAGAATTACTAACAAAGAATTGCTAACAAAGCAGTTGTATACTAATAAAGGGCTGGCTTATCTATAGCCAGTTGAGTAGCACTTGAAATGTTTTAGCTCTATGAAACCTGATGTACTTATATGATTCTGTTTTCTTCAAGGTTGTATCTTGTTGTTTGAACGCACTTATTGTAAGTCGCTTTGGATAAAAGCGTCAGCTAAATGCAATGTAATGTAATACATGATCTCATCATGACCAGCCAAGGCACTGCAAAGGACAATTCGTTTTAAAGGTCCCATTGTTCATGGGCTTTTACAGGTTATTACCCGTCCCCTTGTGTGTTATGAAGGTTGTTATGCATGTGAACGGTCTGCAGAGTCAAAAACCCTCAAAGTACACTCTGTAGCGATTAAAACTCAGTCTATGCTGCCCCAAAACGCCTCGTTGGAGATTTCTCATTTTCCATTGTTTGGTTCCTGGGTATTGTGACGTGTGAATACCCAAATCAACTGCAGGAGCTCCAACAAGCCGTTTAGGACAGAGAGTGAATACGCATACAGAGATGCTGTATGAGAAACCAAGGTGATTTTGGAAAAAATTGCACAATTTAAATCTATTCTAGTAGACCTCAACAATGGAAATATGATCAGTAGAAATGGCCATGACATGGGACCTTTAAGATAATTGTTGTATGGTCTTCTGCAAATACGGGAAATAAATATGATATTCAGCATAGGCTAAGACCAGCGCCCTATAGAGAGATATCTACATATCTATCTATATGGCGCTGGCTAAGACAAGTCAGCAGTAAATGGTGTAGCTAATGAAATGATTAATGGCAAATATGCTTCTGTTAAAAGGCAGCCAATACACTTGTCAAACTGCACCCTAGTGGAAATACATAAGCAGCATGAGCACTTTTGTTTAAAAAAAGTCAAAATGTCTGACGCGAAAAAAGTCCTCTTGAGAGCAAAAACGACACAATTCCTCTCAGTGACACAGGTGCATTGGGTGATGAAGAAGAACTAAGGAAATCCACAAAACAATTGTCGAAACATGTATTAACCTAACAACAGTATAAATATGGGCTCAGAACAGTCTCATAATACACACATGCACACAGAAGGATTCAAACTTGTATTTCATGATGCGCAAAATGATTCACACTTGTATTTCCGGATCCACACTTGTGCTTTTCAATGCACAAACAAATGTTTTCCGTTTCATATACATGTAAATAAAATCCAAATGCAGAAAAAAGTTTTACATATGTATTTTTGATCCTCACATATTTGTTTTCCGTTTAAATCCCCTGAACCTGCAAACACAAATCGCTTTCTGTGCACGGATCGCTGTGCATTCGTGTGTGGGTTTTTTGCATAGGTTTTTTGATACTCCCCTGATGGACGGTCGCCCGATTCGTACTTGTAATTTTTTCTATCCATAGCCAATCAGATGTCTCCTTCATTCTAAGCCAATCACATGAGCGCGCCCCCACGAGGGTATGATTTCTTGCGTTCATGACGTAGCGCTTCATATACGCA
>NW_011337492.1:333725-353059 GCF_000735185.1 Notothenia coriiceps
TTTGCATAGGTTTTTTGATACTCCCCTGATGGACGGTCGCCCGATTCGTACTTGTAATTTTTTCTATCCATAGCCAATCAGATGTCTCCTTCATTCTAAGCCAATCACATGAGCGCGCCCCCACGAGGGTATGATTTCTTGCGTTCATGACGTAGCGCTTCATATACGCATTTTGTGCTGTCCGGTGACTCCGGTCAGCTCGCTAAACAGAGAGCGGAGCTTCAGGTGATCATGCAGCGCTGCGTGTCTCCGTCAGACTAAGCAGCTGATCAGCTCTCTCACGTCCGGTTATACTTCACTCGCGTTTATGTCCATATCTATCAGATCCAGCTCTCCTGATCGGCCTTTATAGAGAGCACCGATCAAATTATTAAGAGTGCATATCGGCCGATAATGACCGGCGGGGCTCCCCCCCGTTGACAGTTCACTGTCTAGCACTGGCTTCGTAGTGCACTGATCGATTAGGCTAAGCTAACCTGTAGCTGCTCCCTCCACACTCACAACAACTTCATACAGACATAAATAAAGCAGCTGTATTCGCCATACAGGAAATACACATTTAAAACGGTTTTGCCTGCCGTTTTTGTGTACACAAGCATTCATCAATGGTTCGGAAAGTGGCGCTGTACCTTAATAATATAAAGGCTTGTATTTGCGTGCATTTCCTGTTCGGAAAGTGGCAATGTACTGAAAGTGGAGGTGTCCTAAGATTAGCGCCTGCAGGCAGGCTCCATGGACTTGTCTGCTCCGGACTGCGCAAAATACGTAGGCCTACATGAAGCGCTACGTCATGAACGCAAGAAATCTACCCTCGTGGGGGCGCGCTCATGTGATTGGCTTAGAATTGAGGAGACATCTGATTGGCTATAGATTAAAAAAAAATACAAGTACGAATCGGCTGACCGTCAGGGGATTCTCAAAAAACCCAAACACGAATGTACAGCGATCCGTGCACAGAAAGCGGTTTGTGTTTGCAGGTTCAGAGGTTTTAAACGGAAAACATATGTGAGGATCAAAAAATGTAAAACTTTTTTCTGTATTTGGATTTTATTTACATGTATATGAAACGGAACACATTTGTGTGTGCATTGAAAAACACAAGTGTGGATCCGGAAATACAAGTGTGAATCCTTGTGCGGATCATGAAATACAAGTTTGAATCCTTCTGTGTGGATGTGTGTATTATGAGACTGTTCTGAGCCCATATATAAAAGCATCACAAAGCACCCGTAAAACAAACAAAGGAAGAACAAACGCGCTTAGCCGCTACAAGAACTTAATTCAACCCTATCCAATGTAGGTCCTTCTTACAGCAGCTAGCATAGCAGCGAAAGCTAGCAAGCAAACGTTTCAGCATGTTGTCGTGTCTACTCATACATTATCATGGTCATTTTAATATATGTTTTGTAATGCAGTTTAGCTTACACTTTATTGTGAAGTGTTCCTGTTATTTAGTTGTCTCAGTATCCACAAGCAACATCATTTAAAAAACCTTTGTATGAAGTGCAATAGGAATCTAATGTATATTGACAACAAAACAAAAATGTCAAAATTAATCATATTCTGTATGATATAATATTCTATTTGCGTGCGAATAGTGTTTGCTTTAATTCCTGGGAATACAAAATCCAGGCAAATTTTTTTAATGGGAATTGCACAACGATGAATAACCAGAAAATGACATTTCCGGGCAAATGTATACTCGGCCGTGAAAATGTTTGGCTTTATGCACCACTGAGCCCATTTCCTAGGAATGAATGTGAGCCCTCTTTCAACGCTTTATCCCATCCTCTTTTATACTTCCAAACCCAGTACCAAGCTTCAATCTCATGCTGCACCTGTGACATCTGGAGTGCTGCATGGAGGGGAGGATTCAGTCTGTGAAGGTGGCCTGAAGTACGTGTCCAGCATGAAGAGAAACATTGTCTAATTGCTGAGCTGAAAATAGCCTGAGATAGGGGGGGTTGTTGCTCTGCTGAAGGAAAAGGGATTGCCCCATCCTGTTAAATCACCACCTTGACCTTTGTCCTCACTGTGGCCACTAAGGGTAATGCTACTGACATGGATACACACGGACAGCACTAACACGTATGAACACTGGAAGACACACATTTGATATATCACTGACATCACTGTGGTAATAATAGAGATGACCCCAATCATCAGAGGGAGAAAAAAGGGAAACTCAGCCCCTTCCCTTGCCAAGGCTACATTTTATTGCTGGCCTCCATTGCACCTTCTTGATGACATGGCATTGGAGGATGATCACCTATAATAGAGTCCAGCCGAGGTGCAGATTAAAAGTACAAATCACATTGTAAACGACTGAGTGGAGTTGCACTGTGTAACCTCCATCTTGGTCTTAAACCAAGGTGCTCCACTGGTTCTAATCTCTCATCTTAAATGATTAGAAGAAGATAAGAAAAGATCAAAGGAAGTGAGAGTGTAGACTACAGTATATCAGTGAGAGATATTGAACCGAATGTCCTGCCTCTGAACCTTCTTGTATTCTCCTCTCTTCTCCAGCAGCATATGGCAGCAGGTGGGGGGCATCTCTGAAGATGTTAATTTCCCCACAAGCGGGGTGTCTCCTGTGGTAAGGAGCCAAGTGCTGCTCTCTCTTTTACTCACGCTATACGCAATGTGGATAAAATGTCACATTTGCTGATGTGCGTCATCTCACTGATCCATGAAACTCTCCAGACAAAGTCTCGTCAGAGAGAGGGGGATCTTGGCACAGAGGGGAAGGTCATCCATCAAAAGTCACATATTACTCATAGACATGTGAGCAGCGAATTGTCGAAATAGTGACCCAAAACGATGCTGAGATGCAGCAGGCGTAGAGGTTGGCCCTTAACAGATGACTCCATATCGACCAAAGGAAGGACAGGAGAGGTGGGGAGGGAGGGGTGTCGGATGCTGTGCCAGAGCTCTACTCCACCCAGGCCGGGAGATGGGGACGACTGACAAATTAGTGCACAGCAGCTGGGTAGGCCTCCTGAGAAATCTGGGCTGTCTGCAGGCGTGGCAGACAAAGTGGGGAGATTGGCTCAGGTTGGACTCGACTCCCTCTCTGCAGAATATCCTCCGCTGTCTCCAGCCACAACATGCAGGTTGTTCAAGGCGATGTAAGGTTGAGTGCCGTGAGTGTTTGCATGGTGACACATTGATTTTGTGCTTCCTTCTCCGATTCCTTTTCATTTCACATGGCACAGTGACAGTGCATTTAAAGATCAGACTGTCAGCTTTCATTTAACAAAAGTCACACAGAGTGGTTGCGATGTTAAAATAACTACATGTATTTACCTGCTCAGCCTCCCACATGTGTTATACTAATATTATGATCATTAAAGGGATATTTCGGATTGCTCTAAGTGGGGTTGTATGTCAGTGTATAACCTATAGCTTGGAGCAAAATGACTAGCAGCACAGAAGCTAGGCTGTATTGATGTATTGAGGGGCTGCAGTAAAAAGGATTTTAGCCATCTGAAACAAATCAATATCTGTAAAAGTAAACACTATATTTAAAATATTCTTACAACCTAAACTAGTAATCAGACAGCCCTTGTTCCATTCTCTCGCCAAAGCTGCAGGTCTACCGCTGCCTTGAGTGGTTAGATTGTATACTTTGGTGTTTAACAGGGTTTTGGAATCACCCAAGTCACCGAATAACACAAGCAACTAACCAATCGAAGCAGCACTAGACCTGCAATGTAGCATCAACATCTGTGCTGATAAATAAAGCGGAAGTATCACATTTGTATTTAACTCATGCCTCATATTCAGGCATAAAGTTGTGCATTATTAAGGGCATGGCCACTTTGAGTGACTTATGGGTGCTATTTCAGGGTTGCTACTAGCTGTCTGCTCGGTGCCCACTTTAAGCTTGACAACATCTCTTCAGAAACCTGTGGGCAATATCACAGAGATTACACACCGTATTCTAGTCAGTCCAATTCCTGTGTTCTACAAGGTTAAATAAGGTTATTATCAATGGACTCAATGGTATCTTTGGCGAGAGCACATAAAAGTAGATGGTTATCATAGTTAAATAATTCAAAATGTAGCTTGATATCTATATGTTTTAGGTGGCTAAATACATTTAGATGCTGCCCCAATCCACAGTAGTACACTGTTCAGCTTCTGTGCCAATATTTCTTTTTGTTTCTCTAAACTGGGGGTGTGCCAACTACCATCTCCTGAAGGTAATAGGCTGGCTAAGGATAAGTACCTCATTCATCCCCTCTTCAAACAATCCAAACTATCCTATCCTACTACAAGAATGCTGAAAGAAAGATAAAGAGAATTTTACACCCAAATTAATGGCTTTTAGAATTATTCCAAGATTACTGCATCTATCTAAATACTGCTGTAAGAGAAAATAGAGGGACCATGCAGGTCCAAAAATAGCTCTTGCTACCCAGTCAATTATCCAATGTAGCTGCAAAAGCTTACAATCACATCATAATCTGTGTCATATTACACATTCAGAGTGCTATGAGTACCGAGCCAAAATGTTAATGTACTGCTGTGCCAACGGAGATGATGGAGCCCGCCCTTCATACATATGCATCTTCCTCTATCCTACCCAGAATTCCCCATGCAACCCGCTCCCAACCTGGCTGAGGTTTCTAAAAATGGCAGAAAGCTTATCGTCTGTGACAGCAGACGTCATACTGGAAGAGAGCGACTTTCATGAGACCCATGCTTTTAGAGGTCTCTTTTGTTAGCAGGGAGCGAATCACGCTTAACAAGATAAATCATCCCGCTAGCAGCTGGCTTAGACTGTGTACAACCAGATAAGGTTGCCAAGGAAACCCTTCTGGAGAACCAATGAGCTTTTTTTTTTTGCCATTCCAACCTCCTTGATCTGTGCAAACAATTAATACATTATCCAGGCAGAAGGGAGGGAGCCAGGGAAGTAGGAGGCAGGCACAAATCCCCAGGTGCTTAGCACAACACTCTCTCCCTTCAGCTACGTGAACGAGGACATGAGGTAAAAAATAATAATACCACAAATGGATATTGGGCTGGAAGACACTGAGGGATGATGTATGATTAATTGTACATTAATTCAATGAGAACAGCCTTTAGTTCATAAATCTAATCTGCACACAGGAAGTAGTACATATCGCTAATATCCTTTTAATGAATGTTTTAAATGCAGGGCCATAAACGTGCCATTATACCCCGCCACATCCATTAGTAGGGAGGTTGTGATTGTACTGGTAGTATCACTGCAGCTGAACAGAGCCGCGCAGAAGTGAACCCCTGCTGTCCAGAGCTGCTGGGGAGCCATTAGAATCCACAGGGACTTCAGACTGGCCACAGATCAATGCTCTGGGGCCCTATCTATTACTGACATCCAATTATAGCAATGGACGTCCGCTTAGCACTGCTACTAAGTGCTTTAGTCTTTTTATTGACTACCTGTCAGCAGCCTGCACACAGTGGAGCTATTGGCTGATAATCGATCTATCCACATGTCAAGATAACCAGCATGTATTTAAGTGTATAAAGAGTGTGAGGAAGGCGACAGGAACATGGAACGCCAACATGTGCATGATCTGCCCCTCACTCATTAACTAGGCATTTCCCACCGTTCAGCAAGCTTAATTAGAAGGCTAATTTTGTACAACTTTGATTAGTGCTGGCTTGCAATGAAAGTAATTACCCACCACATTAACGAAGAGGGGTAATTGGCTGTAATTGAAAAAAAAGCTAGACAAATGTTGACACAAATGGCCATGATGCTAAGGGACAATACAGTGTGGCAGGGGAGTGGCTATATGTCAGTAAGAAGCCAGTATATAAACGATATAAAGCCTATATATAGAGCCTTTCACACTGTTAAACAATCTATGTGTCCCAGTTTATTTCCTGTTGCAGTTTATTCGATTGACATCAGCTGACAGGAAGTAGTCATGGAGCAGTTGCCTAGCAATGCAATTATGTTGAAATGGTGTATAGGATATTAACAGTGCTGGTAGGCGAGCCATGTCACAAACCTTTGCATGTTTATCCTGAAGCTGAATGGCGAGTATTGGAGGCAGCAGGCTGGCTTAATTGATTCATTACAATCATTAAGCCATTAGAAAGTCACCTCACCTGGTGTGAGGGGTGGAATTCAATGGCTGATTAAAATTAATCACTGTCAAAAAGCTGCAAGAAGCCGAGTCCCAGGAGAACACGCGCCGCTGGAGAGGAGATAAATTGAATTTTATTCACGCTCAAGTCAACAAAGCTGCAACTGCTTCAGTAAACAAACAAACATGGCTGGCTATTCTTTCTTAATTTCAAGGACTTTTATTATTCAAAAATACAGCACAAAAAATACACACAGAAAAAAAGAAAGAAAAAGGTTTCCACACGGTGTGCAAACGTCAAAGGAGATCTTCATACAATATTAGTACTCGGATTTCAAAGCTACAGTTTATATTGTTAGTAGTTAATGTGAGCACATAGGGGACAGCAACAGGACCATCGCCCTAACAACTCGGTACAGTTTGTCAGCAGGTGAAAGCCTAACTACATTTTAGAGGGGCCCGTCCTGACAACAAACTCCTTCATGTACAATTCACTTGCTATCACACACATTAGTGTAGAAGAGAAACTGACAGACGTAGTGTCTTTGTCTGGGCAGGCCCGGGTCTCACTTTCCTTGGTCTTAGAAAATAGGTGTGACAACAAATCTACCGGGAAGTACCAGTGCCAAGATGTTTCTACAACTGTCAGCTCCCCTTAGATCCCAGAATATACACTAAAAAACGTAGAGGTCACTCACTCACACTCATACTAAGGAGCATTCATACTGTACTGTCAAGACCCACACTGACCCTTCTCTCGTTTCAGATAGATAGATTTGCCAAGCACAGCACGGCAGAGTATCACATATACGTACATACAAACATCATTTTTATATCATTCAACTGTGTTATGATTAGATAGGGTAACTCCAACAGGATATTTATATATATAATGTTTGTCGTTTAAAAGCACGTAAAATTTACTTAAAGTTATAAAACTAAACATAACATGAAGTTCTGTTAGGAATATAAAATCAAAGCTTTACGCTATGTGGGATTTGTGAACAGTAGGTGGATTGTGGAAAACCCTAAACTTGACCCAAACAGAAACAATCAATAGGCTCATTGTGTGCTGAATATTATATTGTTTTAGTGACTGTGGGCTATGACGGTCACTCGGAGGAAGCTTCTGCACATAACACAGCGCATATAGGCGACGTGCTATGGCTCAACTCAACTGGGGCAACAAGGCACAATAGGAGTTATCTGAACCCAGCTGTTAGGGCTGTGCAGAGCGGAACTGAGGGAGGTGTGTAAGGCTGCAATAAAGAATAAAACAAGGCATTCAAACACAGATTGCCCCATCCAAGTACCCATACTGGGTTTTTTAAGTTGAGAAGTTAGGCTTCCAAAATATGTAAGCAAACGATGGAAGAATGGGCATGGTTTGAGATAAGAATAACTGCGAGCTATGGCAACTTGCGCTGACTGACGGACTGAACGAACATTACGATTATCCAGCGCTGAACTGCACAATGAACTCAAACCAAAGTGGTTGTAAAGTGAATTCAGTAATATCCAGCATTCTTAAGGCTTTTCTCATTTGTTCCTCTTTGCGGGCACTTTCTTCATGTCGGCAGGCTTCACTTCCTTCATTATAAAGTCCAATTAATGCTACAGAAGCCGTGAAAGGTTCCACATTGACCACAGAGAGAAGGTTAATCCCGATATCGGTTCCTTGTAATGCAACTGCAAATGAGAATTGCATATGCTGGACATCTGGGGGAGGGGGGGCTGATCATGCAGATAATGAATTAAGACTTGATGCTTGTGCGTGTGCGTGTGTGTGTGTGGAGGGATACATGTTGCGGTGGTGGCAGGGGTTAGGGCCTATTGACAGTCAAACACAATCAAAGCAGATTGTTCGGTGAAGCCTGTCCAGCTGCCCCTCTTATTCCCCTCCTCTACACTACCTCCTCTAAGATCTCAGGAGGAGGGATGGCGCTCTCTTATTGTTTCTTAAGCTTCGTCAAGGGGCAATAATCCACCCAATCACAAGATGCGGTGGTACCTACCCCTCACCCCCATCAGCTAATCCTGTGTGCCCCTCCCCACCACACTGGACAATTCAAAACAGCATACTGTTTAACAGAAAATGGCTGTCCTAAATACACTTATTTTTCCTTCAAAAAGTTCATCCTTCAATTTCTCTAAAAGGTCAACAATCCTGTTTACCAATGGAATTAAAAATGTCAAAAACTAAAAGATTGCCTGACAAAATGATATTACTGTTATGGAGTTATTAAAAAGACGATAAATGAACAATACATTTCCCAAACTCCCATTCAGAA
Organism: Notothenia coriiceps; assembly: GCF_000735185.1. Taxonomy (NCBI): domain Eukaryota; kingdom Metazoa; phylum Chordata; class Actinopteri; order Perciformes; family Nototheniidae; genus Notothenia; species Notothenia coriiceps. The sequence continues at coordinate 342,103 of NW_011337492.1, forward strand.
ACATACACTTATATTCACACACAGCTGCAGTTATATACATACGTGCATGCATACAGCTGTACAATTAGGGGCCTCAATCTGATTTCAACACTAAGTATCTCTACAGCAAGGGCCATCTATATTTAATTAAAAAAACATGCATTCACTTATGTACAATATAATTTGTATATTGACCGTTTTGCTTAAAATCCACACTAATTCATGTTTCAGTGAGAAAGTCCAGGAAGTAAAATTCCTTTCATTTTTTTACATATTTCTATTTGATAAAAAGTTAATGTGCTCTGTTGTGATTCCAGTAAATCTCAATTTTCTCTCTTCAGCACCACAGCAGAGCCAGGTCTTCATAAGAAGATAAACTCCCGTTTGTAATCAATGTTGAGCTTAAGTCAGGCGAGTCAGTCCACCCCAGCTCTTGCTCCGTCTTCATTGGCTATGTCCCACTCCCTCCTCCGTCCCCATCCCCTCGCATGGCCCCCCCTGGAGAAGTGGAAATGCTAGACGATAGAGCCGTCCCTGTTCTGGGCAGGGATCATGACGGGGATGCCCCCCATGCGGCTGAGGTTGGGGCCTGCCATCCTGGTAGCAGTGGGTGGGGGCAGAGGGACCGAGCTGGGAGGCCTCTCGTACTCATCTGATGGGATCTTGTCGTACTGGGGCTTCAGGGCGTACTCGTGCAGGTTGGAGGGTGACATGGAGCCCAGGGAGGAGCGCTGGCTGCCCACGGTGAAGCTGCGCGCCGTTGAAGCACGACTCTTAGGAGGCGGCACGTCCTCTCTGAAAGGAAACAAGACAGCAGTACATTTAGACAACAATGTTTTTCTTTTCTTTTTGAATGACATTACTTTTCATTGTCAGAATACTTGCACTGAAACGACTTAATAACCAGCAGTGCAAAAAGCAGTTTAGTGCAAGGTAATGTTGTATTTTTAATGAATGGATTATGTTTGCTTATACAGTATATTTCTAAATGTGTACTTAAATCTGCATGACATGGTAAATACAGCATGTGCAAAAAACTACATTTCCATTGCATTCCTGTTATTCCTCATGGAGCCCTAGCCATTTAGAGAACATTAATGTGAGAAATGATTCTCTCAGGTGCTATAAACCAAAGGAACTTTGATGATGCACAGGAATAAAAGGGGGGGGGGGGATTTCTTTAACGATTTGCCCAACGGAGGGGAAAACAATGAATACTAAAGAAGTCTGCATGAGTCATTTCAAGAGCGAAACATAATTTGACTCGATAAAGGAGGGACAAATAATTGGAGTTGGCCTATGATCGGCTGGGGCAGTGTGCACTGACTGTAGAGACAGAGTTGAACATCCCAGCACAGCGATGCCCTGCTCTCCCTCTGCCACCACATTAACAACTAATAAGCAGCAATAATCCAGTTAAATGCTCAATCAAACTGAGCCTGAGGGACTGGAGCTTGTTTAGTCCATAGCTTCGTGTGGTGGTGTGTCTGTGTGTATGAGACAGGACTAGTGGTCTAATCCTCTTTGTCCTACAGCGCCAGTGTCACATTGTGGTCTCAGACAGATTCAGTCCGTAGCAGAGTGATAGTAAGCCCGGGGGTTGAGCTGAGCTCACGGGCTGGATGGACAGTTGGATGGTGAGGGGGGGTTAGGGTAGGTGGCTCTGGAGGGTTGGCGGGGGGCAGCCAGCAGCAGACATTACACAGGATCCACAGAGCAAACAAAGCTTTCAAACTGATTACCACAGCTGTTTATTTGAGGAGGGGTACAAAAAAAAGGAAAACGCTGATAGAGAAAAACCATTTTCATGGCTGTTGGAGACGTGTTGTTGCATTAGTGCAAGGGCGAGTGTGCGTGTGCGTGTGTTCAAGTTGACTGCAGGTCGTACTACATGAAGAGCTGACAGTAATAATCACCAGTAACTTTGGCTGCACTATAGTGGAAATTCAAATTGAAAATATAGTGGATTTTCTCCAATGCAATATATTTATGGATCATAAAAATGTTCTCCTAAATGTTTTTCTTTATTAACCTAGTGCCATTTGAATGCAATATAAAGAGACTTGATCTATTAACAAGTGTGTGCTATAAAAGCTGAAACGATATATTGCGTATATTACCAATGGCCTTTTTTGGGCTTGCATTTGATCCAGTATTAAACAACCAAACCCACCTTTCTTGTATAACAAAGTCTACACAGTGTTACAAAATGTACTTCCATCAAAATGGAGCTTCAGGTATCTGTGCGGGGTGTCGTTGATGTTTTAGTGAATGTACCTTATCTCATTGCAGATCTCCTTCTCGTACTTCTTCCTGTGACGGGCACGGCAGCAGCAGAAGAGGATGATGGCGATGATGATGAGGAACAGGAGGACAGCAATAATGGCCCCTGCGATGATGCCTGCAGTGTTGGGGGCTGGATGACAAGGAAGGAAAGGGTTTATGTTTGCTTAATGTCACTAGGGTAGCAATGACTTGAAATATGGGTCTGCCTCCTACAAAATAACAAAAATACAGTATACTGCTAATTATCTCCTAAGACAAAGTGCTTCTTTGATCATGTGTTCAGGTGGTTTTAGCATTGAGCAACTACTGTATATGCTTAGCCTAATGAGGGAACAGCAGTAGGATTTTACTGAAGTGACTGTTTGTGGGGGAGTAAATATGGAACACAGTTGAGCTTAGACTGTACACTTGCTAGCACTGATACATGTACCACTGGTACAGTCACAGGAAGAGAGAGGTGTACATTCCTAGCCATATTAGTGGGATGGCTTCATGGTAATAACATGGCAGTCTGTTGACACTTTCAACCAGACTTAAATATCGCAACTAGGGCTACATTGATTAGTCAATTGATTTATAAAACATTTGACGGTTCCCAAATTTTAATTCTGAGAATTTGTAGTTTTTTTCAAATAATTATATTAAATGTAACATTTGTGTTTAATAATAAAATGTTTTAGGTTTTTGACTTTTGGATAAATCAAGACTCTTGATACAATACTTCTGTACGGCTCAGCTGTAGTTTGTGTTTTCAGGCAGTAAATACTAGCATGCTTAAATCGGTAAACATTATACCTGCTAAAGCATGCTGATGATACATTTAGCTCAAAGTACTTTTTGACTGCAGCAAACGCATTATCCAGCTGACCATCAGACAGCAGAGCAACAGGTTTAAATGTGAAAGTCCATCAAGGTGAAGTTAGTTGGGCACTCACGAGGTGTCACGTTGAGGTACAGTGTGCATTCCTCAGAGCCAACACGGTTGCTGGCAATGCAGCGGTAGGAGCCAGATGCGCCGGCAGATGCGTTCCTCACGTTAACGGTGCCTCCCACTGAATCTGTGGTGAGGGCAAAGAACCCATCAAAGAATATATATATATACAGTGTTACAAAGAAAGAGGATCTGTGTGCGGAAACTGATTTTCCACTTGTTTGGTAGAGCTTACCCAACACGGCGGAGCTGGGCAGCAGCTTGCCGCCGCTGGTCTTTTCCCAGCTGTATTGCAGGGGGTTGGTGCCCTCGTTGGATTTGCACCTCAGCACTATGTCTTTACCTTCCTGTGTGGGGCCTTCGGCGTAGCACCTGGGCTTGGATGGCTTCACTGTGGAGAGAAAAGGAATGGGGAAAATGATTGAGAGATGTGAAGAATAATAATAATAACAACCAGGTGGCAGCATTATAAACAGCCCTCCTGAGTACAACCGTGTTTTTTTCAATCTTTCATGTTGTGGGCAAGTTGTGCATGTGTATTGTGTATTCCGAAAGTTCATTTCCTCCCTAGCTCGAAGTAGCAATCATTATCGTAATTAGAGCCGTAATCAGAGTAATTGATACAGCTGCTGTCATTACAGGAGCTGTCACTCAGGATAATCATGAGGGAACAAGGGAGACGTGTGTCATTGGACACACAAACACACGTGCACGTAGCCTTCAGGGTTTAGGATGGAGGCAAAGCTTTCTGTCTTGAAGCCAAACGTGTGCAAACACTCCTTGGCCAGTCAGAGCGCTGGCAGGAGATGAGATGGGGGATTCAAAAACAAACAGCGCTTCAAATTAAAAGCAGGCCGACTCCAATGAAACCCAGACACACAGTCAGCCAGCCGAGAAAGGGGGAGGGGGAGAAAAAGAGAAAGGGACTATGAGAGGTAATGTTTCTCCAAGTCTGTGTTGTGTGTTCGCTGACAGAAGGCTGACATCTTGGTGTGGTAATGGTGGGTCGTGTAACAACAGAACCCTGATGTGGGGCTCTCCACATCTAAACCAGGTGTCATGTGGGTGGGAAGCTTAGCAGGTATAAACTTGAGGATTAACAGTAGACTGCCAGCACTCAGCGCTCCTGCTAATCTAATAAACACACAGGGGGTCAGGGCGGAGGGGGCAAAACAGAGAGCTGGGGAGAGCAAGAATTAAGCGAGCATTGACGGACAGATGGCGGAGTGATGGGGCCAAGGCTATGCAGCTCCTAACTCACGGGCCTGCTTTTGCTGCCGCTGTGTTGCACCTCACACACACACATTCACACGGTAAATGTCAAGAGAGCTATGACATTTTGAATGCATCTTTTAAAAGGTGAAAGTCAACTCGACTCAACACGTCCGAGGGCTGTAACACACAGCTTCTCTTATTAGGACTGCTGTCCGATGAGCAGATTTATTTTTGTAAAAGATGAGGTCAAAGAAGAAGGTGATGAAGGCTGGAGGAGCACAGAGAGATAAAGGGCAGCGCGATACAGCTAACCTGGCTCTGTTATACGAACAATGAATTCAGATTTATGAGTTGCACAAGGCTATCTTGTGGAGGAGATAAGTAGAAAGGGATTGCTAGATTGTGGCATTCCTCGCAGTCAAGAGGAGGCACACAACTGACAACTGCTAGTTGAATGGTAAAGTGAAGTATAAGCGACTAGTGGGTACTAAAGCCAGGCAGAATGAATTAAAGAGATTGGCTTTTGAGCTTTACAGCGAGATACTGAATGTGAGGAGGAATGCCTGAACATCAAGCATGCAGAGCACTATGATTGGCTGCCGAATGCATGGGGGGTTAGGGTCGAGCAATATATTGATTATAATCGCTGTATTGCGGCATGTTGTATGTGGGTTTTACTACATGAACATCAAGTATAAATATATCACGTCATTTAAACCGTTGGAATTGCACTTGCTTTTTTTTTTTTTGCTTCTCTGGCTGCTCTTTCAAGCTCAACAGGATAAGAGCCTGAACAGAGCGAAGTGAAGTGCCAAGCCAATTTTTGATTTCATATTGAGGTCAGAAACGGTAATGGAAGTTGCAAACTCCAGTTAGAATAAAATGGTTATACGTATGATACACATATATGATAATTGAAGGGTAATTATTGGTTATATTATATACACTGGTTTGCTTGCATATACTTGGCAGCACGAAAATACTAAAAATGATGAGAAAAGTGGCTTCGGGTTAACAAGCAATCAAAAGGACTCAAGTTTCACAATGTTTTTGTTTTTTTAAATAATGCCTGAAACGTTATTTCCCAGAAGAGTTCAATAATCAATCTTATCATTAGAACATTACCAAAGACCATTCTGTGCACCCCTGCAGAGTGTTCAGATTCGTTTTCTAGAAACGCATTAAACATTTAGATATAAAACGCTTTGGTTATTTTAAAGAAAAATAGAAAAAATATTAAGATGCATATGGTTAATAGCTTTACATCTACAAAATAGAAAGAAATATTTATAAGCCATATTACCCGACCTAATGTGAGGTCTAGTCAGTATCAGTTGGAAGGAGTTGAGAGTTGCTGACGTGCAGTGCTGGACTGCAGGTGGGTATTCTCCTCACGTTAACTTCAATGTCCCGGGGCAACCAGGGGAGAATACACAACAAGGGCTACCCACTGCGCTATACCTGGTCACCAAGTGCACTGCAGGTGTCAGCATGTGTGCATACAGCCGTATTTGTGACAAGCCACAGCAACAAGCAGTGTATAAAGTGAGGTGTGTTTATGTTTGTGCACACATGTGCATGTGTGTGTGTGTCTCGGGACCATCCACCTTGTGACAAGATCGACCTGAAGGTAAAATGCAGGGCAGGCAAGATGTCCTTCCCTCTCCTTGTCAATGTGTCTCTGCTAAACCCACCCCTGCCCCTCGGGTCAATAGCTAGAAGGCTGTCAGCTTGTGTAGCCTCGAGCTATCTCTCTCTCTCTCTCTCTCTCTCATGCACACACACACATGCACGCTATGGCTGTTAGCATCAGCATTACAACTATAATGAAAGTGGGATATGCATTTAAGTCCCTTAGCTGATGCTCTTGGATATGATCAACAAATTATTTAAAGCACAAACTACTAAGATAACAAATTCAAGAAACTACAAACATTTTTGACTGGAGGAACTGCAAGCAAAGAAATAAACAAAAACTACCACAGAAACTTAAAACATTTGTGAAATGCCACAAATATCACATATATAGCATATAACTGCTTGAGTATGATATTACATTGCAACTGAACAATGATACTTGCAGTCTAGTTTCTTTTTGGATGGGATTTTAAAATGAGCAGCTTGCTAACCTCTCTCAGTGGCGAGGAATGCGGAACTGTTGTAGGGAGGAGAAGCCGTCACAGCACATTTCCGAGCATTTGTTTGAATCAGCGATGACTTAAGCAGCAATAATTCTTTACAACTTGCTTCTGGTTGGATCCATTTTTAAAATTTGAAATAACCTCCCCAAAGGCTTATCAGTGCTTCCTGTGTCAGCTACGGTCACAGTTAAATGTCAGATTATCTGTGGTCATTCATCTCTGCTATTAGAGAAGTGCTTAGTGGAACCACAACACAACTCGTCTTTCTGGTTGAGCTAGTTGGTGCAGTGCCTTTTTTGTGCACATGATAACATGTCAACAATATCAGCAGCCATTCTCTGAAGCCCGGCCTATCTTTGGAAAGGAGAAACTATTCTGATAACAGTGCTGCGATAACAGCACAATATGCAGCTTATCCCACAACAGAGACTGGTGCAGCGCATGTGGGTTGTTTTTCCCATATGCAAATAGCAGCCTGGTTTCAGGAGGCGATTCACTTTCGACATCATTTAGTCAGTTGACCGACCAGCAAGGCCACTGTGTGTGAGCGTGTGTGCCTAAGGAGTGAATCATCCGACTTATACAACTGGGATGTGTCACCCGTCTCACCCTGTGCAAGAAAAAGACAGCCGACTGCATAGATTCCATTTCTGAGGTTTGTTCCCATTTTTTAAAAGACGGGATTACTTACACTTTGAAAATGATTTTTGATGTTCAAGATTATTTGTTTAATTACCTTTTCCTGTACTGTTACCATTTCCAAATGAACAATAATGTAAAAATCCCTGAAAACATTAATTGTTTTCGGGCTTAATATCATAGAATAAATCTTATATTAAAATCTTATATTTGCAAGCTAACAACAATAATTGAATTTAATTCAATTGAAATGGGAGCTTTTGTTATATAAAAAAGCAAAACACTAACTGCAATAATGGAGACTAAGACTTAATAGAAATACAGGAATAAATTATAAATCCTGTCCGTAACATATAGTGAAAAGATGAATACGGATTATCATGTTACACATAATTACAGAGCATCTAGGATAAATATAGAACTGTATCACAAAGGGGGCGATGCTCTACAGCCTACAGGAAGGTCATGCACATTTTAGAAGGGATTACATCAAAACAGCCAAGGAGGGCAAAGGCCGTGTGATTTGGTGCTTTTCCTCTGTGTAGAGAGAAAGAGTTCACCCTGTGAGAAACAAAGACTGGCAGCCTAACACCAGAGTGTGCGGAGAGGTTGCTTCCACTCACCCATGACGATCAGCAGCATCCTCCGGCTGCGGATACCCGGAGCCTTCTTCACCTTACACTGGTAGGTTCCCGAGTCCACCGACTTTAACCCTGTCAGGTTGATTGAGGCATCGCCGTTCTTAGGGTCGGCAGAGTTGAAGTGGACTCGACCCTTCATCTGGGCAAAGTAGTCGTCGTAGGACCGGTCACCGGCGTACAGGATCACCTGGAAAGAAAGAGAGTGCAGGAAAAGACTGAAAATCTTAGCATACTTAAGAGTGATGTACTGCTGTGCCTGTGCATGAAAACACATTCTAGTCAAATATAAAAACAAAGGCCTTGGAGAACCTTCCTGAAAGTTAAGGACTTGCTCACTGAACCAGTCAAAATGTATTTAAGAGAGAAAGCCCCTTCCCTTTATCTTCAGCAATATGTGCTGCTCTGCTCTTTCTGTGCCAACAAGAATGAAGGTGGAACAAACAAAGTAACCGCTTTGGAGCCAAATCAACACCTGCTGTGTCAACAAAGAGCAGTAGCCCCTAATTCTGTAGCCCCCCACCCCCAATCTGGGTATTAAGATCGGCAAGGAAATGCCTACAAATAAAGGCCAGGTGGAGACAAAGAGAATTTTCCTAGCTGGGGTGATGGAGGAGGGGGAAACTAAAAACACAAGGAAAAGAACAAGGAGGGTAAAAGAAAAGCAAACGACAATGAAAAGAGATCTCATTCTCTTTCATAGACACTGGCATATTCTTCCACATTTCCATGGAGACAGTCATCAACAGGCTTTTCTGTGCCACGATCAATGCCAGGCATACGCACAGCAGCAATACCCCTGGGTGGAGAGGAGCAGAGAGGAAAAACTAAACATGGCAGGAGGAGAGGAAGAATAATGAACCCATCAGAGGAGGCAGAACATTTAAAAGGAAGCACGAGAGGAGCAAAAGAAAAAAGGAAAACAGACTCAGGGATTTTCTTGTGTGATTACAGCAGGTTGCCTCTCTGCAACATTTCCAACTTGAAGCCTAGTTCCTGTAGCTCGAAGGCAAGAGTGCTCACAATGGCCGCCATGTTCATCTTGTCCATATTAGCCATGTAAACAGGTAATGTAGTTAAAATTCCACCTGGCTCTCCGGGGAGGGAAACGTATCCTTCTAGCTTCACGGGGGATCAGAACATCGGCGGTAATAACAGCAATATGAGACCACGGAGAAGAGGAAATTAAATCGCCCCAAGCTCAGCCAGACAAGAAGTCTCACTTGAGCTCCACCACTTCACAGGCACGCAGATGGGAGTGCTTACACACATGCACACCTCTAGCTAAAAAAATCTGAACTGCACAATAACCTTGAGAATCATGATCCAATGAAAAAAAAATCCCATAAAGAGCCCGGGGAATGAAAATGAAAAGGGCAAATGACTAGACAAGCTGGCGGGGGCTGGGGAGGACAGAAGAGCACCACTGTGTGCGGTGCCTTTCATAACAGGTAGGACATTCAATGATACCATCACCACCTGGCCATTCTCAGCGGATGGATCATGCTGCAGAGGTAACAGGCTTAGTTTCATCAGACACATGTACCAATGAGGTCATTGTCATGTGATGCTCGCGCAGGAAAGAGGTGCAGATCATTTGAGAGCAAAGCAGAGAGCTGCGTTACATGTGTACTCTAAACAACCTGCAAAGCTCCGGGAGTGCAGCCTCGTGTCTCTGTGTTCCCACTGAGGCTTTTAACTGGGATGACTCGAAGTGATGCTGCCACATGCTTTCACATGAACAGCTCTGCTCCAAACTGCTTCACAAGTTATGACAGAATTACTACCTGAACATTTGTCACATGTCCTTCAGCATTAGGGCGCTCGAGATCGGCATTCACAATCATCACTGATATACACACAAACAATACAATCTTCACCAAACTGTGTCATGGCTTTACATCCAAATCCTCCGATACTTTGTAAACATGCACAAATTCCTGTCGCAATAAGTTCAGTAAAAACAGAAGGCTCTGCTGATCTGCCCAAGGACAAAGGAGACAGTTTGTGTGATGGAGGATAAAGCTATGTGTTTCCAATGTTTTCCACCGAGCAAATTCCTCTCCTATTCAAACCATTCAGATTTAGTTTTCATAATTGTTTCCCTCATTGTGGTTGTGGCGAGCACTCAGGGTACACCCTCCTTTCAGTTAATCTGTAGCCAAGCACTGGGAGCCAAATGCAAATGACTGTTACTGTAGGCATGCCTGGCATCTCTCATTTAAGCCCAACAAAGCAACACATTAACTACGCATCACCACCCGGACCCTGATGACATGTGGGATACGTTAGATGAAGGAGATTGAATGCTGTGGCATTACTTCTCATTGCATCAATGCAACACCACCCAACCAACCTGCAAAACCAGGCCTCAAGTTCCCAGTTATATGAGCATCTACTGATCCTGTTAAGTAGCTTTGCACTTTAAAGTTTGATCCGATAGTTGATGTTCCTTTAAGAGCAGCCTGAATCCCAAGCCATGTGAGCAGAGGTTCACCATGGTCTCTGAACATCTGGGAGCCTCCGGCTATAAAGTGTACACTTCATTCTCATCTCCTTGACTGACCTAGTAGCACAGGTCCTTGCAGATCTTCATAATCCTATTTAACATTGTCACATATATTAAAGCAGACCCTTGGAACTAATGTTCCGCTAATTACAAAGAGTTTAAAGTGTGCATGACATCATATTTAGCGTGTGTGAATATAGCGAGGAAAATCTGACAGGTCAAGGAGAACTAATGGGTTCAGAGAGAGATGTCTGGACTGCTTACATTCCTGCAAAGGTTTGGCAATAGTGATTGGAGTGCAGAGAAGAATGCAGCAGAATGGCACGTAATGAAGAAAATAAACTGTGGAACCAGATGCAGTTAGGTAACATTTGATATATTTCTCCAGCTGCATTCACGTTAGGGGGATGGCGCGCAAAAGGGGACCCAGCCTCACTTCAGGACATTTACACCACCAGGGTCACCAGGAGCACACAACATCATCAGGGACAGTACACACCCCCAGCACAGACTCTTTACTCTCCTGCCATCAGGCAGGCGCTACAGGAATCTGAAATCCAGGACCACGAGACTGACAAACAGTTTCTACCCACAGGCCATCAGGCTGATGAACATGCTA
>NW_011337492.1:353073-371738 GCF_000735185.1 Notothenia coriiceps
CCCCACAAACACACTGATTGAACTGTGAGTGCTACACAGACGCACTGACACTCACCATTTGCACTACCTACTTTAACAATGCATGGTGCACTTGTTGTCTGCAGTGCAATATGTTATACACTGTGAACCAACCATGTGCAATACAACTATTTATATACCCATCACCAAGTATTTTACTGGACTAGCAAAGTAAGATTTTCATTGTACGGTGTAACTGTCTGTTTACTGTGCATATGACAATAATATCTTGAATAACGAAAAAATAATAAAATGTATAAAGCACTGAAATCAATATCTCTTCCTGAAAGCGAATTATATATTGAGAAAAAAAATATTGATACTGTTTAACTGCACCTGCCTTTTCTCCATTGCTCTAGTAAATGATTTACAGTAAAAACTAAGTAGGTCAAGAACAAATAGATGGAGTAATTGGAGTCTCAGATAATAGCTCAAGAGCAGACGCCGGGGTACAGAGGTCTGTCAGTGGACAGTGATGATAGTGGATGGATGACAGAGACAGGGAAACCTAATGATGAGCCTATGACCTATTTCTAACATTCGAGCCAAAAAAAACTTAAAGCCACGGGAAATAGGGAAAAAATGAGAGTGGAGGATAGGGATGAGAAGGCTTTGTGACAGGTGGGGGAGTAGTGAGCCAGGGGAGAGGATCACACTGCTGGACCGTTAGCAAGGATCCGTCTCTATGGCTGTGGAAGCCCTGAGGGCATGTGGAGGTCCGACAGAGATGTGTAGTCCGCCCTTCCATTGCTGAGGGGCATGCTGGAAAGGAAGGAAAGACACTGCCTGGGATAAAAAGAGCTCCCATTGGTCCTACTATGCATCTGTGAGAACACTGCAGACAACAAATGCTCAATAGTAGTGCACGTGGCTCAAATTACATTTGTTATGTACACTGTAAGAGCCTGTATTGCATTTCACCTCCTGCACAACATACCAAACCACACATGTGAAAACAAACAGACTGCAGACAAATTGGGGACTTTTAAAGTCTAAAGAAAAAAATAAACTGGGTTCTGTTTTTTAGGAGGAAATATTTTCTAAAGCTGCGTACGGAATTTCAACTTGGAAAAGATCCCATCAGCTACCTAGCTAAACAAATATTGGCTCGATACCGCTTGCCCAATACCAATACCGTCTTTTCCCCACCCTTTATCAACCAAGCCATTATAAATGGAATGGTTTTACTTCACTTAAACTAGCCATCTAAGAAAACACAATGCTCACACTGTAAAGTCAATATTGTACTGCAGTAAAAGAAACAGAACTTGACACTGCTGATTTTCTTTATTTAAACCTTATCACAGATCTTTTAGCAGCATTTTGGATTGGTCAGCACCACTCAAACAATCTAAATGAAATGTAAAGCGCAACAGTTTGCAAGATTTAATCTGGGTTTTGAAAGATAAAGAAATTATAATTCCAATGAAAAGTAATGGATGCTCCTCAACCCTCAATGTAGCCTATACCTCAATGACCATCCCCCCCCCCCTGATATACGATGTAGTGATCCTTAACTTTCATGTGTTGTCTTTGAAATAACATTTTATTATCAATGTTTTAGGAGAACATCCACACATACCACTTTGTCTTCCTTCTGGTTGTCATTGGAGATCAAGCTCCATTCAATATCCAGCGGTCCAGAATCAACAGGGTCCAGATTGAACTGGCAGTCCAGCTTCACACTCTGACCGCTGGCTTTCTCTATCGATGTTGGCCCCGAGGATGTTATCTCCACACCAGACGCCAAACCTGGACACACAAAAAGACAAAAATCAATGCATGGCAACATGCATCAACAATAAAACCACTGGCATAGCAAGCCAGTAAAACAGAGCTTTTTCGCACTGTTATCAAATTGAGTAGCGAATTGTCAACCACAAGGTATCATCCCCCTCAAGCATACCCAGTGCTATCATCTATTTTACTTCAAATGCTGTAAACATCATTTAAAAAATGAACATCATGCTGTATTTAAGACGACTTGAAATAAACGATTAAATAAAGTATTTTTTTTTTTTTTTAATAAATGGGACACAGGGTTCAGTCCGGAGTTTCAGAAGCCCTGCTGTAACCCATCACCAAACTGGAGCAGACTTAAGCATTTATTCTTAGAACGAATAAACATCATCTCCTGGTGACATGAACTGGGTTAAAATTCTCCATTCAATAAGAGATTTTTAAGCCGCAGCATGGAACACAGTCCATAGAGAATGGAGATGTCACATGCTGCCTCGACTCATTAAAATCCTTCTGACAGCCTGCCACCTTCCAGTCAGCGAGTGGGGGGAGCACAGCTTAAAAAAATATATAAATATATGAAATCAACACAATATGTTGATGCCAAAAACATATGTGTGTCACAAATACTTATCACGTCCTACAAATGACACCAAACATGTGTAACTACACATTTTCTTCTGATAATAGGAGAAATGTTCACACCATCTTAAACGGAGCGTTTTCTTAGCTTCATCTGCATCTCATTACACTGCTTTCACAGTAACCGACAGATGGAGCTGAATCAGAGATAATTGGTGGAACTGGATCCAAACCGAAGAACTGTAAAACATTTTGTTAACCTCTCTTTTTCCTTCCTGCGGAGGTTTAATTTCACCTCAAACAAACAGGAGTCCCTGCATCTACACAACCACAAAAGGATCTAAGAGCGTTGTGAAATGTGTGTTGTACGGAAGATAATTTGTACTAAGGCTTTTAATTGGCCTTCACATCTGTCTTCCAACCCAGCCAACTGCTCTCAATCAAATGTACAAACAGTATAAGAGAGGTTAAGGTGACGAGTATGCGGCTCCACAACAAAGAGGAAGTTGCTAGCTGAATGTTCTAGATTGTGGCCCCTTAGGGTAAGGAGGGTGTGAGTAACAGGTTGAGGTCCATGCCGCATCAAATGTCCATCAGCTTATTCAGCCTCAAACCTCTTTTACCTATGGCATCAACTGTATGAAAATACACCACAAAGGTTTAGGCACATATAGAGAGTGACAGTCGCAGTCACACCCACCATTGTTGAAGCCTGTAAGCACTAGATGTGGTTGCACAGCACTAGCATAGTTGTATTCCCTATCTGTCGGTGTTGCAGCTGGTCGTTTCAGCCCACAGCTTTTGACAGACGCCATTGATGGGAGTTATCCATCGCCTTCAGCAGAAGCAAGAGAAAAAACAGGGAGCAATATAGAGAGAACCAAGATATGTGTCTATCACTGTCAAAGCGGATACACAGCTTGGCATCTGCATGATGGAAAGCTGTGTCAATTCATCAAGCCCTAACATAGGACGGGGGCATTTCTCAAAGTTGCTTAGAAAGGGGAGAAAATGGCAGTCTGTGAGAAATGGAAAGTATTCAGCTGGAACAGAGGGACTGGTTTCTCTGACGAGCAATAAAGGATAGTGTTTGATATAGCTGTTAAATCAATGACAGACCTCTGAGGCCTTAGAAGGCATTTGCTGAATTACAGTTCAGCCAGAGGCCTCTTCCATTCAGCGCTACACAAATGGGAAAAAAGTGCCATTTCAGGAGATCATCCCTCCCACTGGCAAACAGCTTATAAACTTGCCAGTGTAGTGGTTCAGGTGACAGCAGTGCCAAGGCAAATATACAAACACACCAAGAGTGGAACCCTAAAGGTTAATTCCACATAAACAGGAAACTATAAACCTATTTAATCCAGCTGCTGCTCATTTCAAGTTGTGGCGAGGAACTGTGGTGAATGTAAATGAGATGATAGCGTAGCTTTATTTAAAGCCAAAGTTAATCTGAAATGATAGCAAGGCAGATGTTCAAGCCATGAAAATAAACACCTATTTGTACTGAGTGATGGAGTCCTCCAGCTTTAAACTTAAATGTTTTGCCAAAGTTTGAACAGTTTTGGTTATTTAAGAGACATGTTTTACTTTTGGTCCTATCTCTATTCACTTGTTTGGTCCCAATCTTGTCGATTAGCTGAGTTTAAGTCACACTCTTAATATATAAATCCTGTACAGTTTTTTTTTACTTTAACTATGACTGTTACCTATTAAGCTTATTTAATTTTGAAGAGAAATATTGAAGGTGTGTTACAAATGAGCAAAAACATCAAACTATACAAAAAGGATCCTAAAGAAAAAGGGGCACATGTTTACACTTTGTGTACAAGGTGTGTACAATCACTACAACTGAGAGACAAGCTTAGTCAAAATAATCATTTTAATTAAATGCCAATAAAATGAGGTCTGTAAACAGGACACGAAGAAGAGAATTGAGTCCCGGTGAAGATTATGCGACCAGGTAAGCCCACTTGGCTGCCATCGACACAAAGGTGTCACATTAGTTATAAGAGAAAAGGAAGTTTGGCAGAAAACTATGTTCTCATAGGACCCCATTACTCAAAGCAGAAAGATGATTCAGAAATTGCTTTTAGGGCCTTAATCTGTGTTTCCGCCAGACCAGGGCTGAGAGGGCGTCCACCCCGTCTCTTATAGATTACTGTCTTTTTACGTTAGTGAGCCGGATCATTTGGCTCGGCTCTCTTAAAGCGCCGACTATTTCGGCTCCCAAACGGCTCTTCATGTTACCACAGTTTACACAGAGCCTCAGTTTCACCGCTCATCGCGTCCAAATCGCGCATGTTCCGTGTTGTCCTGTAGCAGGCACCTTCGATGTCGGGGAAACGATCTTCAATACTCCAAAAAGAATCCCACCAGACTCTTTTGCCTCTCCAACAGAGGGATGCCCTTGTCCTTTTCGTCATTTCAAGCTATAAAAACTCTCGATCTTCTCTCGAATTATTAATATTTTTTTAAATGACGGCAAGACGCCCCCCTGGCGCTGGCGGAAACGCTGGCCTTAATATTCGCCAATCTTTTCATGACCAATTAAAAACAATAGCCCTAATCAAAACATACCTGACCCGCTAGCCCGCTGCCCCTAGCTTCTCACGGGCCAACAACAAAAATAACCCTGTAACCTAACCTGTAAAAGTCAGCTCATAGTGTTAATCAGTGACTATGTGACTCGGAACAGAAATGATCTTACTGACCTCAAAGTCTCTGCTACGGTGAGATTGTGCTCCATATAATTACTGGCTTATATAGGGTGACTGTTAGTCTATATTTGGAGTAATGGCAGCACAGCTAAAGTGAACTGGCCTTCTTGCTTCAAGGTAATATAATCGACTGATAAGAGACCATCATTACAGTCCAAGGAAAACAATGAGAAATAGACCGTTGATAAATGCAGTCAAGCATGGACAACAGACACATACACAACTTCCTTGAGCTCAGTGTTTACTGTAGTAAGAATGTGTGGCACTGTATGTGTCTGTGTGTGTGTCAACGTAGTGGGAAAGCCGAGCAGTGGGGGGAGGGCACGCTGGCTAATTAAAAAGTCTCTCTTAATAACAATTCATGGCATGGTCTCTTTCCCTCCAGTCTCCCCCACACTGTCTGACACAGCACATCCCAGCATGGTTACTGGGACACTGGGAATGAACAAGAGGAATTTAGGGTGTCAGCGTGCTTCGCCCAATACCCCCACTGCCATTCACTCACTCACTCACTCAACCCCCCACCCCTCCCTCCCTGCCTGTCCTCCTCTTCTCCAACACACCCATGATTGTGGAGTGCCAGTCCCCCAAGGCCTAAGATTCTCTCCGGTCCCGCTGATTGTAACCCCGCAGCCCACCCCCTCCACCTTTGTCGGCATACAATGGGGAGAGAATCCTGTCTCCTGGCAACCAATCCCTCTGAGAAGGTTGCCGGGGCGCTTGAGAGACCGAATGAGAGAGAAAGGTAGGTAGACAGAGGGAGAGAGAGGGCAAGTAGGTGGAGACAAAGGGGACAGTCGCGAAAAGGAAAGTTACCTCGGTATTAATGAACGTTTGTGGAAGTCAGCTCAAACCTGTTTTAGTGAGGCATCTTTATTAACAGGAACATTACAAACAAGCATAGCTTCGATAATTGAAATAATGAGATGAAAATAAATCATGACAACTTGTCAATGTGTGGCTTTCCTTTCTTTGTTTTTCTCATTAAATAATATCCTTCAGTATTTTTTAAGGGTGGTCAGAATATATATATATATTTTTTTTATTTGCCTTAAAATAAAATGTGCGATGGCATCCGTTACCTCATTATTTACTCTCGTTTTTTTGGTACACAAATGGGCCTGCATGGACTCCAATTGTGTGTGCAGTTGCATCATAAACGTTATTTTGTATTAGTGTTTAGTGCCTGGAACATTTGGAGGTTGGAAGTAGGAAATATCAACGGAAGGCATAAAGTACATAGATAATACAGAGGTTAACATTTTTTTTACTGATACTAATATATGTGCAATTAGCTAATAGCTTAGTTTCTCCATGACATGTATAAATGGATACCATTTATGCAAGTGTGTAAAAAGTCTTGGCAGATATTATGATTAAGTGTTAGCAGTAGCTTCAGGAGACAGAATTAAACCCTGAAACAAGGAAACACTAACAAGCTAACCTCCACTGACCCTTATGCTAGTCAGCTAAAGACCCTCTGAGCTTTGTCAGGGGCCGCAGCAGATCATAAGCCTCTTTCTCCTCAACCCTTTGACCTTACAGAGCATCCTTTGGAGTAAAGTCTGAAAAGCAAAGTCTTACCGTGGGGAGATAAAGGCAGCAGCTATTTCAGGCTCACAACATAACAACAACTGCAACAAGAAAAGGCTTGGCTCAGTGAGAGAGGTGAGTGATGTTGCGCTGGGATTTACTTCCGTTTACTTTCTTCAAGGTCAGCTCTCTGAAGTTCCACTACACTAGCATGTGGTCTCATGTTAGCCTCAGTGGCAGTGAAAGAAGTGCTTTAGTATTGCAGTAAAACCGCTAATAAAAAAAGAAATGTATGAGGGGGAGTGTGAAAGTTGAAAGTATGAATTAACATATTTTTCTCATATAAACAATGCCAGTGAAAATATTTTCAGTTTAGTGCTTCTTGAAATACAACCCACCCACAGCTAACAATCTTGAAAACAATATGTTGTTTTCAAATAAATGAGGCAATATATCACTAATTAGAATAAAAAAACAACAGTGACAGAGCTTTTAAAAAGTGTTGCACATTTTCCTGGACGGACCACTGATGGGTTGAATATTGGTAATTGTTTTTAGTGAAACTGCAACCCGGAGGGCTCTGGAAAACCCAAATTAAAAACAGCACAGACGCTCAGCCCATCATAACACAGTCAAGCCTATCCCCAGTGACCACGCCAAAGAACAGCAATTACTTCGGGAACAGCAGAGGATAACTTTATAACTTTGCTGCCCAAAGAGAAGGATCTGAACACTCGCTCCAGTGCCCCCGCTGGAACTATTCAATTTGAAGCACTGTGGGCGCCCCGAGAGCTAGTGCATCCGTGGTTTATTTAGTGTTGCAGAGGGCTGGGACTCTTGAACCATACCGATTGTGCTGTAATGCAGCCTGAAAGCTCCCCTTGCCACACAGAGCTGCCATCAATTCCCCGTGCAGATGACCTAAAGGCTGTTTTGACATAATTGAACATTAAATGTTGAAGGGGTGAGGAATGACAGGCACTTTACTAGACTGCCTGAGCATTTGACAGCTTTTCTATGAGCCTATGGGGAGTGTGGCAATCACCCCTGCTGTGAATGTCCACAGTAACCAATCATTCAAAAAGGTTGTTTTGTCAATTCAATCCAATGTTTCTACAATTAAGACATCTATGTGTTTATGAATATAACATATTCTTCTTAACAGTACATTCCAAATGTGGAATATGGTGTTAAGAATTACATGTTTTCTTTACAAGGAAAATAATACACTTTTTGAACAATTTAAAATGTTAAAATAAAAACCCAGAACAATAGAAAAACGCGAAGGTGAGTTATTTATTATTGTGCAGGATAAGGCTCATATTAATAAGAAAATAAAAACATGTCAAATTTGTGTGCATTCAAATTAGATTTCTAATTCGACCGATCAGGTTGGTAAAAGCTGATGTTTCAATTGATAGAAAAAAGGAAGTACAGAAAGGAAGAACAGCGAGAGGAAATACAAATACACAATAGCTGTTGTTCCTAATGGTCTGGTTAATCAAAAAGGTGTTCATCACAGGGACTGTCAAGATATGGCGTTGAGATTGCACATTTATAGAAAGCAGTAGGGATTTGACAAGATGCAGGTCAGTGCATTTAATCAGAAGCTGCTCATCTAACCTCTCTGCCACCATCAATTGCTCTAAAGCTAGGCACAAACCATTAAAAGCAGCACTGGCCAAATATACATCCCTTCCCCCATCTCTGTGAGAGGAGGCCCATTTATATAAAGAACCCTGAAGAGTCAGATAAGACCCCCCAGTGTCCCTGAGACCTGTGGAAACACACAGTCACACATACAAAAGGCCTGTGTCCCTCAGGATTTGTTGAAGCCCAGGGACAGTGAGATATGGACAATGCTGGGGGGGGCTGGCGCTCCAAAAAGCTGATAGGCGAGTCGCCAGTCCAAGGAGCTTGCAGATAGCTCGCTGATAACACCCACATGGGGAACAACTGCAAGTGTGCCAATATAGTCATGAGAGGAGGAAATGAAAACAGAGAAGAGACGAAGGGACATGAAGGCGCTGAATATGAGGCGTTTCAGTGATACAATGGAATGCATTGTTTATTTAAGAAACAAAATGTCTGTCTGTATAAGTGGGTGTCACACCAAGGAGATACAAACAGCTGGAGTGTTTTCTTCTTCAGTCAGAGATGCCAGAGAATTAATTACAAAATCATGTCCTCCTCACTACACAGGAGGAACAAACCCAAAACAATTCACTGCAAGCCATTGGGGAATGTGCAAAATGGTACAAAACTGAAAAAGGCCTCACTAACACAACATGTTCTGTTTCTGTTGCCACTTCATCCTCATTACAGGTCAAGAGGGCTGGTTGATCAGAGGAGGTTTTAAATCAATCATCAGCCTCTGATTATTGGAGAAGGCGTGTGCCAAAGAGACAGCACAGAGGTATTTGTTGGCTGATTTGTATTCCTACAACAACTGCCATAAACATTTGGTTTTTAAAATCCAAATACGGTTAACAATCACATTTCAATGTGACTTAACATACACATGAGACCTGCTGGGCTCATGGCCCATTTGCTTAAATATCTCCAATATGTGCACAGAGAGTCAGACGAACTGCAATCACATGTTGTTGAGGTGATGAAATGTGTTTCTGACATCTTCCTAGGTGGTCGGGCAAATAAAAGTCAAAATGGTGCATTTAGTCATTTTATTTTATCAAGCTTTAACAAGATTACCCAAGATGCATGTGGAGTTCTGGCACAAAGAGGGTAAATGGTAATACAATGGTGGATTGACCTCAGGAAGGTGAGGTGTATTTATGATGTTTTAAATTCACTTTAATAAAAGTGTGTAAGGCTGTTGAAAAGAAATACTGTTTATCAAAGGCAAGTATATGTGTTCCAGACTTCCAGCGGTTTACTGTGAAAATAAATGAAAGCCAAATGTCTCAGTGGGGTGTAGTCGTGGGGCGTCTATCTCTCCGACACAGGAGTTTCTCCTCCTCACTGAGGGGGGAGTAGGCCATGCCAGGCCCCACATCCCCCAAAACAAATAAATTGCCTGATACAGAGAGGGCCCCTGCCGGCACCCCGGCCCCAGCCTTTGTCCGCGCCCCAAGGCACAATGCCAACTGTGATCAGGAGGCAGCCTCGCTGATCACACACTGAGACACAAGTGCAGCAGAGTGCAGCTACTTCCTTTAGACTGATGATGGACTGTCAGAGCGGTTCCACTGTGGATAGGATGTGTTGCAGAGGCGATACAGATGATCAAATGTAGGTTTTAGAAAACATTCAAACTCAGATGCTCATTTGCAATGCAGAAACAAAGCTAAATGTGGGAGCATACAGACGCAAATAAAAGTTTCTCACAATTGTTGAACACATAATAAGTCGGCTTAAAGCAGTAGAGCATGAGTATCAAAGTAGACCATTCCCCTTGAAATGCAGGGCAAAATTAGGGATTAGAAGTTCTTTCTGTAGCGCCTAACAAGCCTGGTGCTCAAGGTCATTAGTGAAAACTCAGAAACTCTCCAGGAGGGGAAACAATTTCACATGTCTGGAATTTCCAGAGCTAAGCAATTTCATCTGTTCAGTCTGAAGTGGGCTGAATGATTCACTTCACCATGTCGAGGGGAAAAGAGTACATGAGAATGAACAAATTCAGATTTGCCTTTCACAGCGATAAGAAAGCACTTCCTCATAGCATCTGAAGCAAATCACTGACACTAACAACTCGGGCAGCTTGGTTCGGTCTACTGAGGACGTTTTTCTCATTCGTAGCTAGTAGAGAAAAATGAGTGTTTTAGTTGGGTAATCCAGTCAAATGAACACAAAATGTATGTAAAGTAAATACCTATGAAGACTCTCATGGCTCACTGCCAAACCACTAAAAGGATTAAGGTGTGGGGCCAGACTGCAGACAGAGGCAAGTCAAAGTATCAAGAATTCAAACAAAAACACTTCGCAATGAATTCCTAGCGTCCTCCCTTATAGTGAATCACATCTCAAAAAGTGTGCCCACTATTTAAATAAACTGTTTGCCAAAATCTTCATTACCATGGAGATACAAAATATAAACAATGAACTTATTCCATCGGACATAAAGTTATTGACTGAGTTTGTTTGCTGGGTATAAATTGCTATGAAGTGAGTCTTTAAAAAGGTGATTTCTCATGTTTTGAGTAGAATGCAAAAAGGCCAACTCCTGCAGATTAAGATATTACCTCTGCCTATGATGGATTTACATAGGAAACCTATTTTCCATGCAGTGCAGAGGCATGTGTGACGTCGGCTAGATTGGCTTGGAGGCATTCAATGAGGGGTTTACGCCGTTTTCTCTAGGCTTGGTCTAAAATAAGGTTCCCTGCCAGAAGGACATTATATGACGGTGGTCTTCTGGACATTTGTTGAGATTACACATTCCTATGTGTTACATGCCCAGAGTGTGCAGTAAAAAGTTAAAAACGACAAACACAGACTATTTGAGTTTAAAGATATCCAATTGCCGCTGAAAGCTCCCTGAGGACAAAAATGGTGTATGGACAAAGTACTTAGTAATAACTGCTAAAACATCAATGCCTTTTCCAATGCATTTATAACATCCCATCTCTCTAAACCCGCTCATCCTGTCCAAAGCACTCTCGTCAGGGCAGAATAAGGTCTTTGTGAAAGTGTAACAACACAGACAGTCTCTTCCTGTCCTCTGTGTGGGGGGAGACACTACAGCAGGACATCAAGATAAGGCCGCTGTTAAAAGATAACAAGATGGATAATCCCTTTTCTTTCGTCTCTTTTCTCCCCTGCACAGGCTGTGGAACAGGCCTGGTGCTTCAAGGCTGGAGTTCTTCTTCTCTCTGAGGCTCTTGAAGGCAGGTGTAGTAAATGCACCTGAGTGTTAAGCCTTGTAGGAAGCTGCAGGCGAAGACTGTCATTTGTTGTTACAGCTTAACCGAGACTAGTGGCTTTATTCATGCCTCTAGCTCGCACTCACAGCCAAAAAAAGATGAGAAAGCTAAAAACAGCCAGTCTACATATCGCATTAAATGACAAGGTGGGGCATTTTAGCGTTAGCTAATCTATCCTACAAAAAGAGGAAATCCTACATTTGAAGTCAAGACAGAAGTATTTCTCTCTGTCCTGTTGTTTAACTGTTTAACTGTGCACAGGATGAGGCTCAACAGGCTTCTACAGAGGAGCCTGGACATTAGAAATAAATTCACTAAGCCCATTGAAGATGGAGAGCTCAGATTCAAAAGGGGATTCTATATGTAGTTATTTTGACTCTGAGTGTGTGTAAAATAATTAGATCAATCTCAACAACCCAAGCATCTAAAAGAAAAAAACCTTAGAGAGCTTATCACTGCAAACTCTACACAAACTCCTTCAGAAAACATTAAGCACGGTGTACATCAACATTTAAGTTACTCTCACATTAAATTGGACTCCAGAGCATGAAATTGCTTTAGAATCAAAGAGCCGCAGCTCTGCTATTTTGTAATAAGCAGCCGTGTAAAGCCGATACTAGGGATGCAATGAGGAGCCTAACAACCCAAGATAAAAGCAATTGCACATACAACATCTTCCCTCGTCTATTTTTAATTAAGAATTCAACAAGAAACAAATGAACAAGAGCTTTTTGAAACAAAGGGATGTATTGAAATGATAACCAAATGATGTAATATTCTTTAATGATAGTTAAATAAAAGAGCAATCAAGTCATTAACGTTGTAATGCTTCAGATTTCAGTCCTGGTTGATTTGGTGATACCCATGGTTACTGTGGTAACATCAACTAAGGGTTTGATACTTGATGTAAAGAGAACAGCATAGAGTTTCAATGAAATACAATTGTGCTTTAAATACATGCTGCATTGGAAAACCTCTCAATCTGATTCCATGTGACAATGATGCACTCCAATCCCAATAAAAACTCAACGGACCCGTTTCAGTCTGTTCATGTTTTGATGTTCTATTTCAGTTTTCTACAATTAAAAAACATGAATATTATATTCAATTTCTGCTACACACTGGTATTCGCATAATAAAAGGAAGGAAATGAAAATGCCATCTTTCATCAAGTTTGAGATTTGTTGAGAGTAGAAACCTTACATCAGTAACGTGTTCTATTCATTAATGGCTAAGAGGAAGAATGCCTACGATTTATATTGTCTAACTAATTTGTCTTCTATATCTTAAACTCAATTTATACCATCCTAACAATATCTTGGGAAAATTGGCATTTACAAATACCCTGACACTTGAAAAAGTTTCAGCAAGGTTGTCTGGCTCAGGAGTGTTTAGTAGATGTAGTAAAGTGCTTTTGCCTGAAACCTAGCCTACAAACCAACTCCCTGCTGGCTCGAATGACATCTAAAAAAGGTCTGACCCAAGAGTAGTCTGGAAAAGCAGCCAAATGCTTAAAAGGGCAGTCTGGACCAGGCTGACAAGTACATCATCTCAGAGAAAGTGACACAACACAATGTCCACTGTTCACCTTATGTGGCGCGGCCAGTACTCAAACATATACAATAAGAGAATCCCTTGATAGAGAATTGAAAGCAGTTCAAGATGTATTTCCCAACCTGATAAAGCCATCCCACAAGGTCTACATCACTATCTGTTCACTTACACTGAACAAAAATATAAACGCAACACTTTTGTTTTTGCTTCCATTTTTCATGAGATGAACTCAAAGATCTGAAACATTTTCAACATACACAAAATAACCATTTCTCTCAAATATTGTTCACAAATCTGTGATAGTGAGCACTTCTCCTTTGCCGAGATAATCCATCCCACCTCACAGGTGTGGCATATCAAGATGCTGATTAGACAGCATGATTATTGCACAGGTGTGCCTTAGGCTGGCCACAATAAAAGGCCACTCTGAAACATGCATTTTTGCTTTATTGGGGGGGTCTGGGGGGGTCCGAAAACCAGTCAGTATCTGGTGTGAGGGTTAGGATTAGGGTTAGGTTTAGGGTAATGTTGTGAATCGAGTGGCCCATGGTGGTGGTGGGGTTATGGTATGGGCAGGCGTATGTTATGGACGATGAACACAGGCCACTCGATTCACAACATTACCCTAACCCACTCATCAAAGTCGAGGTACTCGACACTTCAAAACGTATACAATTCTTATATAGGACATAAAAATAATTTGTTTTGTGTGTGTGTGTGTAGTGAGAACACCGACCTGCGACCGATCACGGTGGGTGTTGTGTGTGTGTGTGTGTGTGAGAACACCGACCTGTGACCGATCAACGGTCGGGATTTTTGGTGTGTGTGGTTCGTGTGTGTGTGTTGTGTGTGTGAGAGAGAAAACCGACCTCGATCGATCCAGCGCGGATGTGTGTGTTAGTGCGTGCGTGTGTGTGTGATGACGAGAACCCGACCATGCGAACCGATCACGGCGGGATACTAAGTGATGTGTAGTACACAAACTAAACACAACCGCTCGCTGTGTGTGTGTGTGTGTGTGTGTGTGTGTGTGTGTGTGGTGTGAGAACCCAGACCTGCACGACCGATCACGACGGATGTGGTGGTGTGGTGTGTGTGTTGTGTGTGTGTGTGTGTGTTGTGTGTTGTGTGTTGTGTGGTGAGACACCGACCTGGCGACCGCATCACGACGGGATGTGTGTGTGTGTGTGTGTGTGTGTTTTGTGTGTGTGTTTGTGTGTGTGTGTGTGTGTGTGTGTGTGTGAGAACACCGACCTGCGACCGATCACGACCGGGATTGTGTGTGTGTGTTGTGTGTGTACCGTGTGTGTGTGTGTGTGTGTGTGGACGAGAACACCGACCCTGCGACCGTCACGAACGGGGATGTTGTTGATGTGTGTGTGTGTGTGTGTGTATAACCACCGAACTGCGACCGATCACGACGGGATGTTTGTGTGTGTGTGTGCTGTGTGTGTGGTTGTGTTGGAGTGTGTGTGTTGTGTGTGTGTGTGGAACAGACCTGCGACCGAAACGACGGGATGTGTGTATGTGCGTGTGTGTGTGTTTGAGAGACACGCCTGCGACCGATTTCACGGCGGGAGTGGTGTGTGTGTGGTGCGGTGTGTGTGTGTGTGTGTGTGTGTGTGGTGGTGTGTGTGGTGTGTTGGTTGTGTGTGGTGTGTGTGTGTGTGTGTGTGTGTGTGTGTGTGGTGTGTGTGTGTGTTGTGTGTGTGTGTGTGTGTGTGTGTGTGTGGTGTGTGTGAGGAACACGGCCCTGCGCGATCACGGGGTCTGTGTGTGCGTGTGTGTGTGTGTGTGTGTGTGTGTTTGTGTGTGTGTGTGTGTGTGTGTGTGTGTGTGACAGTAAGTGTGTGATATTGTGTTTGTGGATAGATATTCTTTCTGTGGGAAAAAAAGAAGAACTCAACACACGGTTTCTCCTTGACCGATCAGTCTCGCGGGATGTGGCTCGATAGTGTGCTGTGTGGTGAGTCCGGACGTACAGTCCCAATGGTTACATCTGAGGTTTGGACGGGTTGTAGGAGATGTGTTTGGTAGCTGCAATATTAGTTCTGAGCTCTTGCTGGATCTCCAGATGACCCGGCATGTGCATTGTAAAGGTGTTTATGAATATTTAATAGTGGGATACGCTCGATGCTTAGTTCGAACATTACCTACACTCACAGCACTATAACAGTTTATTTCTCAAAATTAATAATTGTAACAACAATAACACGGACAAACACCCAAAAATGTGTCAAATCCGATCGGTGGAAAATTTATTCTGTAGAAAAAAAAATGTGTGTTCTTTTTACTGACTGTCAGAATAATCATTTCCAACCTTAAATAAATTATGAAAGTAAATTGTATAAATCTCTAACAATTACCACGGTCTGACCTACTAGTCAGGTCGACCTCAAAAATGTTACCTCACACGAATTAAGTTCATTAAGATAAAAATTTAGGAACATCGAAAGGATCCCTGGAAAAAACCGAAAATGTAAAAACCTGCAAAACACTTACGTATTCCGTAAGTAAATTTTGTACCCCAACCTCCAAAAACAACTGAAAAAAATGACAAAACCTTCCTCTCGCCGCTCGTGTGTGTGTTGTTTAGGAGTAATATATAAAATGTCGGATACTACACAGGTAGGATGTCCAATCAACATACCGGACTTTGGTAGTCTATGTCACAAAAATGTTCGCTGTGTTGTGACGTGTACTCTTAAATACCTTCAGTGTGTAGATATTGTGTACGCTCAGTAAGCCTGTGTGTAGAATAGATTGTGTGTTGTCGATATTTAGCTTATGGACAACAGGCCAGATATCTGGGACGAATAAGTACAGAGTCGCGCACGTATCAGACTAATAGTGCTCCCGAAAAGCTGTGTGCTATGACCTCCCCATATTACGTCGTGCAGCAAGGACAGTGCGAGACGACAAAGACGGTTCGAATATTGTCTGAACTAGAAGAGTAGTCTTGGTTTGGTAGGCCAGGAACGTAGTAAAGTCGAGAAAGAAGTGTCGAACAATACCTACTGACTAGAGAGAGTTGGTTGTTTGGTGCGTGGTGTGTGGTGTGTTGTGTTTGAGAACGCCAACCTGGGCGCTCTACCCGGCCTCCTTTTTCTCTGCTTGCTGCATATAGTATGGTAGGTGTTGTTCGACACTTCGTGTGTCGGACGTGTAGCTTAGTAGTCTGTGTGTGGCTCTACCCCAAACCAAGACTAACTCTTTCTAGTTCAGACAATATTCAACCGTCTTTGTCGTCCGCACTGGTGCTCTGTTGTCGCGTTGCGGATCGTGGATAGTGGTGTGATGTCAGTTAGTGCTAGCGCAGCTTTTACGCGGGGGACTAGAGATCGTATCACGGTGCTCTGGGGTAGTAGTTTTCGTCCTTCGTAATTCTTTCCAAAGTAAATTTGGGTAGTAGTATTGTGTTTGGTAAATGTACGTTAGTGATAGTGGTGTGTTTTGTAGTGGAGAGAGCTCACCAGTGAACCATGCATGGACATCTATTTCGGTGTGACGGCATGGATGCCAAAAGTCGTATGGTGGTAGTGTGGGTACCAGTGTGTGCGGATCGTTGTGTAGTGATGTGTGTCCGTGAGTAGTGTTGTGTGTGTGTGATGATGTGTGTGTGTGTCTACTCCTATAAAAAACCTTCTACTCCAAGTGAAGGTTTTAGTCATTTTTTTCAGTGTTTTGGGGAGGGTTGTGTGTGGGACAATTTACCTTACGTGTAATACGTAAAACACCGTGGCGCTTGTGTCAGGTTTTTAGCTACCCGATTTTCCGACGGGATGTGTTGTTTGTTGTGTAGTGATGTCGTTGCTGATGTGGTTCCTAAATTTTTTCTTTACATGAACTTAATTCGGTGGTGGTTGGGTAAATTTGAGGCGACCTGACTAGTAGTCAGCTGTGGTAATTTGTTAGAGAATTTTATACAATTTACTTTCATAATTTTATTTAGTTGGGAAATGATTAATTCATGACAGTCAGTAAAAAGAACACACTTTTTTTTTCTAAGAAATAAATTTTCGCGGTGTTGGATTTGACACATTTGGGTGTTGTTTGTTGTGTGTGTGCTCGTGTATGTCGCTCTGTCTGACCTTGCGACCGATCACCTGAGGATATTTGTGTGTGTGTGTGTGTGTGTGTGTGTGTTGTGTGAGAGTAGATAGTTTGTGATGTTAGGTTGTGTGTGCTGAGTAAGAGCGTCACTGTAGTTGGACCTGACTGCACAGAGTTGGAGGATGATCCTTTTTAAGATTTTATTCATTAACTTGTACATTGAGTGTGAGTAAACACCACGTATGACGTGATGTTGTTTAGTGTGAGTGAACACGACCTAGCGTCCCTAGCAGTCGCAAACCCTCGGGTGTAACCGTGATTGGGACTGTTGTTACCGGTCTCCGGGGTATGTAGTGTCTGAGCTGTGCTGGTAGAATAGCTCGTGTTGTTATATGTTTTAAATTTGTTATATTTTTTGTTGTATTACGTTTTGTGTGTGTCCTCACTTGTGAGTTTACGTGTTAATCTTGTTGTTGTGAGTGTATACTTTGTTGTGTGTAAGGCAAAATAAAGCGAGGTGACTCTTATTTTGTGTGTTGCTAGGGTTGTCTGTTTTGTTTTAATCTGTTGTGTATGTTTGTATTAGTTGTTTGTATATCAGTTCTTGTGTATAATAAAAATTTTGTGTTTAGTGTTATTATTTTGTTGTGTTGTGTCTGTTGTATGTCTACGATGTTGTTGTGTGTCCTGTGTGTCTTCTGTGTGGCCTCGCCCGCAGTCGCGCAGGCAGAGAAGGAAACGGAGACCGACAGAGACTGACAAGCCGGAGAGGAGATGTCAGGACTGTCTACTTGCGTCATTCTCTGTAAGTAAACTTAAGTCGTTGTTCACCACTTTATTTTTCTCTCCTACTTCGATTTATATATCTTTATCAAGGTATCCCCTTCAAACATTATTTATAGAGGGGAAAAAGGTCCCAAACTCGTATAAAATTTCTATTTCTTCGCTATTATGAACTCTTAAATTTACAAGCTTAGTAAGTATGTACGATGTAGTCCTCTTGTAAAAAGAGAGTCGGGGTAGCCAAAGTCGCGTGGAACACTGCGGCTGACTGACCTTCTTACTCGGCCCGAGGACCACCAACCCACGGACTGGTCGTCCACCGGCAGGTCTAGACTAGGTTCGGGCTCTCCTATGACGTCTCGGTCTAGACCTTCCTTCCTCCCTTCGTCTATTAGTCAGACTTGTGACTTAGTAGTTTGAAGTAAACAAAGGGATATCTAATTTGTTTTTTTGGGGTGGAGACAGAACGAAACACGAGGAGTACCTC
The DNA here is from genome assembly GCF_000735185.1 of Notothenia coriiceps. NCBI lineage: Eukaryota > Metazoa > Chordata > Actinopteri > Perciformes > Nototheniidae > Notothenia > Notothenia coriiceps. The sequence continues at coordinate 371,427 of NW_011337492.1, forward strand.
AAGAGACACCCGGAGGAACAGGTTATGAGTAATTTGGATTTTTCTCTTCAATATGGTATTGTCATTGTGACGTACAACGGTGTCTTTTTTTCGTAACTAACCGTTTTACCTTCATACATCGTGACTTGTTTTTCGTTCGTTCGTGAAACAAAAAAACGATACAAGGACTCTACTTGAGTTTCTAGATTTTGTAAAAGATATATTGTGTTTTATTCGGCTAAAGAGTTTATACCAAGTGTTTGACTTTTTTAGACACTATCACTCCCCCAGGACCCCCCCAAGGCTTTTGGTCAGTCACAGACCACACTGCCC
>NW_011337492.1:371783-383536 GCF_000735185.1 Notothenia coriiceps
CCTCTCTGCTAGAGGGACGACTGGCCAGCTGCCGATTCCCGTCTGCCGGCGGCGGAGATGCACTACAGTAATTAAATGTCTGTTGGTGCTCGGGCTGACCTCTGCTGTTGGTAAGACGTTGAGCCCTTCCTCTATAGCCAACTGTAGCAGATGTCCTGGCAATACGTCATACCCATAGTTCTAAAACGACCAAAAGAGTAATAACTTCCAGGGGAATATTATTTGGAATGAGTGCAGTGCCCGTTTAAAAAAGGTCTGTTGAGAGGACTGAAGCTTTGCCTGTTATAATGGTCGTTCAATAGTAATAACATTATCACTGAACTGATCCAGCATTATGTTAGATCTCTCCATCTTGATGTGAGGTTAGATCATGATAGTCACATTAGGCGCTGCACGATATTGGAAAAAACTAAAATTGCGATTTTGTTCCCCCCTGTGATATATATTGCGATATTAAAACATACAGGAATTGAAGAAAATACCGTTTTTTTTCCCGCAAACCATCCTTTCTTGAACTTTAAAGCTATACAATTGGTATTTAACTGTATTCAACCGGATGAAGGATTTTAGTCACGGACGTCTGGATCTTAAGTTATCAGAGCAACAAGCTGAGCTAGCTCGGTTAGCAGCGCCGAACTGCCCTGAAGAAACACATGAAAACTACTTTATTCAGTGTTTTTACCTTTAATCACCGGGTCGGTTTGCTTTGGAGATTTGATTGTGATTGGTGGTTTGCTGTCACTCACTCAAGTACCCCTGACATGAGAGCCGTGCAAGTTTTCCTTTTGTAGCAAGCAGCAAAATAATTGTAACATGACGTGTTTGAGTTAATTTGCCTACTTAATTTCGCAAGTCCTAAAAAATAAATAAATTTAAAAGAAATACTTTTTTTTTTTTAATTAAAAAAAATCGCATGTTCACGAGATGTAGCCCTAGTTTACATTGTGCGAATTAAGCTTTTTTTTAACACTTGAATCAAACATTTGAATGCCGGACTTTTACTGTGTGGTACGAAAAGTTGTATTAATGGTTATATACTCAAGTACAACATTTTGTATGCGCCTGTTCTTGTTCTTATAATGCATTTGTTATGCTTCTGGTTCCCTAAAAATGTAAAGTGTATATTTTTCGATTCTCTTCATTGCATGACCAATGGGGAAGCTTTCATCTAATCTAATCTCATGTAATGCTCTTTCATGAAACAAAGTGTTTCCTTGCATTCATATTTCCAAAGGAGATTAGTTACATCTTGCTCAAATGGAGTAGCTTTCATTCCAATAAATCTCTCCACACCTGTAAACATCCATTGAACGTTATAATATCCAACAGTGAAATGTATTCACATCAGAGAAATAGTGAGGGTCGCTTGATGCTATTTATAGAATGCACAGATGAAACAGATATGCAGTTGCAAAGCATTTCAAGGTTAAAATGTAAAACCTACGATATGAAATGCTGTCTTTGGCTTCAGTGTAGCTTCAGCTTGATTATGAGGCAACAAATGGGATTTTCCAGGTCTTATTCTGTGTCGCTTTGTATACTCCTTTAACACACTTAACAAGATTCGGCTGGCATCTTCATTTTTCACTAGAAACTGCTTTAATATAGTTCTAAAAACTGTAACACAAGCAATCATAGCGCTGTAAAATTGCTATGATGTTGTGCTTGGACACAGGCCTTTTCATAAAAATCTCTTAATTTCCATTGACAGGAGTTATTAGCATAACTAAATCATTTGACATGATGATTACAAGTAACATGTAATGATTAAACATCAGGTCAAGACACAAAAAGACTGACATGAATATCAACACCAAAGCGAGTACAACCCACTGGGACTGAATTAAGATAGAGGCTTTCTGCAGACAGCACTTGCCTTTTTCCCCCATATCCACATTAGACAATGTATAATGTTTTTCAATGAGAGAGGTGCTAAAATTGGCTCCTTCAACAGCTGCTTTACCCCTCCTCCTCCCCCCAAGATGCACCCTACCTTCTGCTTATGTCCCTTATTTCCTCAGCCACAATATTGTTCAAGATTAGACACACAATTAACTCTAATGTTCTTAGCGGGCGAGAGAATGGGCTTACTGCCGGAAGACAAAATATAATCTTATTCCAACGAGTAACACAATGCGCGGACATTAGCTGATAATGTGATATGCACAATACATTATAAAACGCTTATCTCCCAAATTATGCATCCATTGGAAGTAAGAAGCGGTAACAAAAGGTTTGTTGTCAGATCAAATTGTCAGGTGTGTTTGTTTCCACTTCGTAGCCTTAAACTAAACCCAATTCTTTAACATGGAACAAAGGATAATCTAACAGATGTTCAAGCATGTGTAGAGCTGAGCTGACAAGTACCTAGCAGGTAAGCAGGAGCAGACTGCTCACCAGCACCTGATGCAGCACCCCAGGGACCGGCCTGCCACACTGCGCATCCTCACACTGAGATGGCTAGCTCAGATGCCGTGAGAATATTATGCAAAAACAAACAGAGAGTACATAGCCATAAAGGGAAAACAACTGAAGTAGAGTAATGCCTAACAGATCAGGATACTGGCAGTTTTGTATCATACACAGTTTAAACAGAATTAAAATAGGCAAGTCCGAGAGACGTTAAACCCAGAAACATCCATCATTTGAAAACAGTGACTCCATTACCATTCCATAAATGAATGTTAAACATCCCAGGCCTCGTTTACAAAAAAGCTGTGCCTTAAGCATAGGACTCATTTCATTTTAAAAAGGTAAAATGAATAACAAAATCCTTCAAATATCCTCCACTGCCAAGTGTGCAGCACTTTCTCTGCTTCTATGCCATTTATCTAGAATAAAATGTAATCAGGCGATGCTCATTTGAGATATGAGGTATATGAAAACTGTTATTATCATCACAGTTAACAGCTTATTTGTCAAAGAGCCTATTATTCCTCATTATAATCAGAGGGCGTCCGTGCACTGCAACGCTGGGCATGAAGTTGCTATTTGATGAATGTGCTTTGGGCTTGTTTATCGCCCTGAAAGCGTGACACAGCGATGATGACCGATGGAATCAAGAGAGTGGGGAAATCAGCATTGCAGCGACCTTGTTTTAACCAATAGGTTACATGAATACATGGATAGCAAGGGGAATGTCTCTTGCTAGGCACAATCTCTATCCAACCCTTTGTTTGAGATGTTCAATCTCATTTACTTCTTGAAATTGTGACTCATTTCTGAACCATGGGGTCCTGTTATTACTGACGGAGGCAGACAATCAGGATTCTCGTTTCTAGCCAGCGTCTGCCGATTAATCAAACCGACGTTCACCACAGGAGTCCCCGTCTGACCTTTTACTGTTTCTGACTAGTTCTAAAACAAGAACGCTTAAGGGTCTTGAACTGAGGTTGATGCTACATGTCAAAGGCAAACAAATTCAGCATCATCACCAGTCAATTTTCCATGTAGAAGGCAAGTAAAGAGAAACTGAGTCCTAGTATTATAAGCATTGAAGGGAATATGGAAAGTTATTCTATCCTAACAAACACTAATGCTCTGTTGAGCTAAATTTCAGATTTTCGCGTTAATGCAATCGGCAGAAGTAAATATCTAATGCAAGGCTTTTAACGAACTACATCATGTTAGCATAGCCTTGCGTGACGCTAATCTAAAGATGGATTTGTGTTGGCGTGATGACGTTTAGTAGTTATTTGGTCACTTGTTAACTTGTTAGGATCTTCGGAGAATCACGACTGAGGTAATACTGAAGTCATTTATTTTGTAGAATAAAACTTGACATCTATTGATCTATTAGGCTTGTGTTAACCCCATAACTAATTTAAGGCATCTAACCACCAATATGCTAAAAAAAAGTTGACTTGTAGACAAGGTAAGCAGAAGAAGTAAAATGCTAAGTCATTTCCAGGTCTTAGGACTCATTCGTGCACCACTTTACTTGAGGGAATACCTTAAAACAGTTCAGCAGATTCTCAATTCATCAGAAAAGATCAGTACCGTCTTTGCACTTATTGACGCTTGCATACGGAGGGTCAAGACTCCTAACCTCCTAACCATGAAAACAAGTTGTGTGTTGTATAAATTAAAATACTTTGACATGCTCTCATTTACAATATTCTGCCGGTTCAGCTGCCCGATTTTCGCTCCTTTTAATTATTTTAAATTAAATAACTTTAGACAGAGGATCAGACTAAACAAGCAAATTGACCAAGCATGCAAAACGACCAATACATGTTGTTCCCCTAGGTCGAAAAAGACCTAGGCATGACCTTTATTAACTGATCAGCCACTAATTTGTGTCACAAAGGCAAAACTGCTCCAGAGCAATGCTTATTGGAAGATGATGCACATCATTTGCATGCCTCTGGGGAGTCTGAGGCTGTCAGTAAGCCAATACTTTGGCTTAAGAATTATGAGAGAGTAAGAGTTGGAAGACATGCAAACTAGAAATATCAGTCAATGTAACATTGACTTCATGACCAAGGGATTCACGTATAATCTTGCCAATATATCTTCCCACAACAATGTGTTGGAGGCAGCCCAGATGCAGTTTTAGCACCTACCTGTGAAAAAGGAATGAGCTCTGAATACAGAGTGGCTGCACATCCATTAACAGGACTCAGAAACAAGCAACGCTATTAATCATTTTCAGTCATCTCTAGCCGGCAGCAATTTGTTCATTCAGTAATTCGGATATAAAATGGAAGGTGGGGGTGGGAAGAGGCAGAGGCAGGGTAATGTGGCGAGGTAAAGACAGGATCAGCGTTTCACACTCTCATATAAGTGAACAGGAGTTGGCACAGGGTTTGGGCAGCACAGGCACGCTAAAATATTAGCGTCTCGGGCTGTGAATATTCATACGTGGTTGTCCCAATCATCATCAGATTGTGGAGGACAAAGCAGTGTCCCTGGAGTGTAATTTGATTCTACATGTTCCTGCTTAATTTCCAATGACAGGTGGCTCCGGATAGAGAGGGTGAATGCTTGGAGGTGAAGCTGTGGCTGCAACATGTTTCAGCCAACAGGAGGCAAGTAGTGCTGGGTCATCATGACAAGTGAATATGTCATGACTGTCTGCGTGGGGCCAATGACAATGGCTCAGACTGTGGTGAATATGCCTCCACAAATCTTTATGGTTGTTAATATTCCTTCACAACACCTAAGCAATCCAAAAACAGCTTATAAGAGTTCTGCAAAGAAGAGTGACTGATTAAGGCATTATTGTATCAAGATATTCAATACTTCAACAGCAGATATTTCCTGCTTTAAATGAGGATACTATCATTCATCAAAGCAAGGGTGAGGGTAGTGTTGTACAGCAACTGGAGCGCGCACACACACAAGTACACTCCCTGGATCTGCGTGTCTGTTTCCAAAAGGTTTCCAAGCAACCAGATCCTGGCCAGGGCCTTTGGTCGTAGGCTTATCAGGTAACTGCTTTCTGCGCCTGATCACATGTTCACTAGGTTTCTGTTTGCTTGACTTTTGACCAAAACAACAAGGAGTGGAGGAGAACACAGGAAGGGTCCAGAAGAACTTTAATCAGGGGAAATTATTGTTCAGGATCAGGAATGAGAAATATACAGACTAAATAAAAAAAGTGTGTTGATAAAAGGAAGAAGTGGACAGATATGACGGGCAGGTCTAGCCACGGTGTTTAATGATTGACAAACACATACTGTTTCTTGGATAAGCTCTACGATTACAGATTTTAAAAAGGCAGAACAGCTGGGGGCAGGTTTGCTTAAGCAGTAGGCAGCTTGCCTTTTTCTATAAACTGTGGTAATACATTTTCTTTTTCAAATAAAATGATGAAATTAATTTATAAACCTTTGAAATAACTTGAAAATGTTGTTAGCAGAACTATGTGTCAGCCCTTGCATGTAGCACTGTTCAGTGTTTGTAACAGCCTCTGTTGCATTATCAAGAGTCCATGCCAACCCAACATCAACTTGATCTCTGATAACATTGTCATATCAAAAAACATCTCCACAAAGAAGAGGGGGGAACCATCAAAGAAGCATTTTCACAACTACACTGTGTACAAATGTCCTTTACTCTTTTCTTTATAGCCTCAAATTGTTTAGAAGCTTGACTTGTAATATGATGACTGGCTAAATACTCATCAATGACTACAAGTTAAAGCATTTAAGATCTTCCTTTTACACAACATTCTTTTTCTTCATTTTGTCAACATTATATATGCCATGTGATGGCTCACAGACAAATAGAGCAAGGAAAGTGGAGCATAACGACCCCATTTGTTATGTTGCCATTTAAGAGGCGTTGGGCTATTATTGTGTATTACTAAGCCATGATAAAAGAATGCTACGAGTCTGGCAGATACTGTTTTTGTTCGCTGAAGTAGAACAGCGCCCAAATGACGAGGCCATGATTCCATTAAGATGGTAATGAGCCCAAACTAGTGTACAAAACAATGGTAGTCATGAGACAAAAGAAGGCTTAACAACATGCTGTATACAACCTTATATTACACCCAATGCCCCTGCTTTTATAAAGAGAGTTGTCCTGGATGAAACTAAACAAAGCACATCTTCCTCACATACGTTTTCTCACTAATAAGCAGAATGGAATGTCATTGCCCTGACCATGGCTCTGTGGCTTCCCATTGAAATCTCAAAACTTTTCAATAACCACTGCATTGCACAAGCCAACAGAGGAGTCTGTAGAAAAAGTTTCACATTATTGTTTGGAGTGGGAGGAGTGATCAGCTAGTTTCAGGGTAAATTCCAGGAAGGCCACACCCATACGCATCAAATTGCTACAAATAACAAAACTGAAGAGAGGTAAATTAATACTTTTAAGATGATCAAACTAAGATTCTTATTATATAGTTTATCACATTAGCAATGTTTCTACATGTATCACCCTGATGAGACAAAAACAGGTCAAACAACAAAGTTCAACATTTTTGGATAAAAACTTGAATTTGTATTCAACTGTATAGCCTTGAATGACAAAAGGTAAGTTAGTGGTAGCCACACTTGAGTTAAAATAAAGCCCTTGTCTCTGCCCATGTGGTTTCCAGTCCAATAAAGAATATATTATATCCTTTGAATAATTAACTACAAGTTAGTTAAGGTTAAAAATAACTATTCTGTTCAAAGGTTTCACAACCTCCACTGTTATCTACCAACCTACGGTGTCAACAAACAGCAAAACCCTCGTTGAGGGTGACCTAACTTTCATATTGGAAGGATTAAAAAGGTAAAGACACCAATTTAAGCTGAGATGTCCACAGGAACAACATGTGGTTATGTTACATGCGATGGTGTGGGATTTGGGACTGTGGAAGGGGGGTGGGGGGGGGTTCAGCACTGATGGCAGATGGCAGACAAAAATGCCGCCCTTTGAAGTCCTGCAGCCACAGGTTTGAGAGCGGATTAAGATATTGTTTTAACCACCACCACCAGATATCAAACGGAAATAATAGCTACCATCTAATTTCTGTTCGAGGATCAAACATATTGCCATATATTTAAAAATTCCCTTAGACAAGAACATTAACCTCAAGACAACCACTTATTACCTGTTAAACATGTTAAATAAACCACTGTAACGCATGGGGTTATTGAGATAAAATGCATGAAATAAAGTAAGAAAACGTACATTATCAGTAAAAGCTTAGTAACAAAGTTTCGATACAATGTTGGTAACTAGTTTAACTGAATATGGTTTGTCCAGCCGGAAGCTTGTTCTGGTGTGCAAGCTAACTAAACTGACCTGTTGTCAGTTACTCGGAGTAAATTCAAGTGTATTAAAATGTGGTTTGGTACCACTACTGAATTTGAACCATGACATAAGGTAATATAACACAACATAAACTTTTCAGCATGTTTTACTTCTTAAACCAGGCATGTTCCGTGTTAAGGCCAGCGGTGTTGTAACGTGACACGGCTGACCAGAGACTGTGCTCGCTGCCGTTTTAGTTAAAAAAAATCCATGAGAATCACAAAGTGTCTCCCCGGCAGTTGGTGGCAGAAAACTTACCTGCAAAGAGGCTCAGCAGTACACAGCAAAAGCGACCTATCGTAAGCTCCATTCCTGGTCCAGCTATTCCACGACTTCCTCAGTGAAACTCGGTCGAAGAACTTGTGTTGAGTTCGATTGAAAGCGGCAGATCAGCTCGACCGAGCATCCAAACTCCGCTCCTCCTCCTCCTCCTCCTCTCTGCAGGTGCACAGTGGAGCGCGCCGCAAGCTGTCACGTGATAAGTGGAGTTTCCAAACTAGATCCGGTGTCGCCATCTGCCGGTCTGAAGCGGAAGCAGTATGAAAAAACAGCCGTGTTGTCCTGTATTAGGTTTCAAGGCTGTTATTTGTCATACGTGCATAGCTACAGTGTAGTTATGACGATGAAAATCTTAGGTTACGTATTATTACCACATGTGGAACAAGTACTAAGAGATTGTGTACTTAAGTAAAAGTAGAAAATACCAAAGTGTAGGAATACTCTGTTAGATATCTCCCTTAACTAAAAGTATTGGCATTAAAATATGCTTAAAAGTACCCAAATTAATCGTTAAGCAGATTGGCCCATTTCAGAATCATATATGATATGTTTTGGTTATCATTATTGATGTTTTGATGTGTTTATCAAGCTGGTAAAGGTGGAACTAATTTCAATTACTTTATTTACTGCTGGGTAGAATGTGAATTTAATTCAGTTTTAAAGTATTTTTTAAGTGTTGATTCTATTGTTTATCATTAATATATATCTGCAGAATAACTAAAGGTTCTACATAATTGTAGTGGAGTAGAAGAACAAAATAGCACAACATGGAAATATGCAAGTGCAGTACAAGTACCTCAAAATTATACTCAAGTACAGTACTTCAGTAAATGTAATGAGTTACTTAACACCACTGATAATACTACATGTCCTATAGATGCAATTTAGGGTTAGAATATTGTCCAAGGACACTTCACATGTTCCCCATGTGCTTTCCATCCAGGGGCAATTGTGGAAGATAACAATTTGTACAACTTTGATGGAGTCAAAGTCCTCTCATTTTTCCCAGTCTAAAGTTTGTACTATTCAAGAATATTTCTATATTTCAAAATGATGAAATTGTAAATATACATTTTCAGATTCTGTTTCATTCACAGTTAACCTTTTATATTCAAATTTTTAATCCATATATTTGCCTAAAAAATTATAATGGCAGACCAATATAACATGTTACATTCCAAAAACTGTGGGCCCAGTGGTTTGTGGTGGATAAATATCTAAACAGCCTACAACCACGTATTAACACCTCGTGTTAACTTGTTCAAATTAAAAATGTGGATAATTAAGCACTTTTATTGCAAAGACGACTGGGAAACTGTAAATATCTAAATAGTTACATTGAACAAGATACAATTACTTACACCAAACAGTAGATTCTTGTATACAGTATATTATGTGTTATCATCTATGATATACATGTTTTTTATTTACCTCAACTAACTTAAACAATTTTGTTTATTGCACTTGTATATATACATATATAATATTTAGCATTATTCAAAAGGTGCCTGAGCTTCAAGATGTTCATTGCCAAAACTATGCTGTAGCTATTAGACATGTAAAAAAACAAAGGCTCCCTATAAAGTGAATAGAATTGCATTTGTGTGTTGCTCAAACTACTTTATGATTATGCTTGAAAGATAATGCGTATACAAACCCATTTAGCTAAAGATGAATACTAAATGTATATGAAAAGTGATCTGTTGAACATAACATGTCATTTAACCATTAGGTCCCCAGTTTGATTCTGTTTTCATTCCATTTAATTTGTTTACATACCAAAAGACAAATGGAGGGGAAGAAAAATACCCTTCAATGTAGGAATTTAATCACACGATTGTATAATCCTTTTGTTAACACCAACACAATGCACAAAGCATGATGCTCCAAAATTGTGTTTAATAAAAGTCCATAAATTTAAGTCTATTAATAAATAAAACAATCACAAAAAGGACAAAATAGGTGCTATACATGAACGTTTCCCATTGTAAAAATACAGTACTTCAAATTGTGTAGTATTCCAATTCAATATCTAATTTATACAGGTGATTCATTTAAAAGTATAACAAACCATCTAAAGTGCACAAATATTTTTTCATCAAAAACAAATCAATATATATATCTATAAAAATTCATGTTAAAAAAAAAGTTTTCAGTCATTTTAAAGTCGCCTTCCGCTTTAATGTCTAGTGTGAACCAAAAGCACCATGATTCCTAATTGTAACCATGTGCCGAATTTTGGAGGACGTCCCAGTACCTGGTGCTTCTTCCATACGTGTAGCTAGGGTGGACCCACATATTAGGCATTAGAGTGTGGGGCCCTCTGCTGTGGGGCCTGAAGCCGTAGTGAGGCTGTGGAAGGATGTAAGCGTTCCCTGGCACCATCTTCTTAGGATGCCACGAGGGAGCAGTAGGATTTATTGCCTTGAATAAAAAAAATAAAAGGTTCCATTAAAACCAACACAAACAATCGTAGCCTTTGACCCCAGGAAGCATTTGACTCACAAGTATTGGGGGAACAACAATTTACAAAACATCAATTATAAAATTAATTAATTTTAACACAACAAAACATGGTTAATGTAGTCAACTAAAACCTGGTAGTTTCAAGCCAATGTAAAGTCATGTTATGAATGACATGGATCAATGATGTGTGGCTGTTGTGACAGAGTCAATGGGAGTCTGCGCCCTGTAGAGTCCTGGGTCCTTTACAACACAGCAGCCGCTCACCAAGCACTCATTGGTTACAAACAGACGATGTAGCGCATTCATTGGTCGAGCAAATGCTCTTCGTGGAGATAAGCCATTACTGTCATGACTCAAAGAGTCAGGCATGTCTTTTTTGTTTGTTGCAAGTCATCCAGAGATGTCCTTTCATCATGAATGTTTACAAAAATAGGCATAAATCGGATTTTTTTCAACAAAATTAATTTGGTGTAAAGTTTGTAACGTGATCTGATTAAAGAGATGTGCAGCCTAATTGTTTGTTACCATGAGAAACACAAGAAGAAGCAGCAAATCCTCGCTGGCCATCCGTGAAGATATCAGTGGACGCAGTTAAACCACAGATACACATAATACAACATATAGCCTGTATATTTGTAAATGAAACGCCCGGGTTTTTTTGCAATTGCATTTTCAATAAGCTCATTGTCGACACATATTTTCCATAGGACGTTTTTATAGCCTATTTTATTCAAAAAACACACAAGAACATTAGAGTAACAAATATGACTCTAGCAGACCGGTGAATGCAAATTGTCTTCTTCAGTGAATTCTTTGGCTGATTCTTAAGAATTATATTTTTGAGTCTTAATTGTCCTTCTCAGCTCAGATTTTGTCATGTTCGCTGCCAGTTTTCGGTCTCCACCTCCCACACGAAAATCTCTTTCTCGCACCAGTTCACGCTGGTAGCTCTGTAAAATCCCTCTTTCTTTCTTCGGGTGTGGCATCATTTATTCTTTTTCTTTTGGTTTCTGTTATCCATGAGTTCGTTATCCAAATCTTAGTTTGCTCTGAATGGAGGAGTTCGAAAGAATAAATTATGTAGGCCCCCGTTAGTGTTGCTTGAGCAACAATTACTGATTTTCGCAGTGTATTCACGATGGACGCGCACCTTAAGGACCAGGCGCAGCTACGACCTAGACTAGTCAGGCTTGCTGCACTCTTAAATTCGAATCACTTCAAGTCGCACGTAGCCCCTAACCCCGACACGTTAG
>NW_011337492.1:383581-404054 GCF_000735185.1 Notothenia coriiceps
CGGTCTCGGTCTCCCGAATTTCCGCGCGTACGCCGCACCCACGCGCGCCAACGGTGGGGACCAGATCCTTGGTTTCCTTTGCTGTGCTGGGTCTAACCTTAAGCCATTATTTATATTCACCAAATTAAATTTGTCGGCAGTTGTTTTACGGTCGCGTTACGTCGGACTTTGTTTGTTTAAACGGTGTTTTGTGGCCTATGTATTGTTTGTTTTTCACCGGTGTTCCCGCGTTCAATTTACCCGTTGGTTTGATTCCCTCCTGAGATTTGTCACTCAGATTCGGCGGTATCCGGATGTCCCTTTGGATTTAATGAGTGTGTGATTTATTTCCTTTGTTTTGGGGTGACATTGTTCACGCATGTTGATCCTTTCCTCCGACATTCTTTTGTGTCGATCCTGTTGTCAGTTTATGATTGATTAGAATTCGTAATTTTTGAGTAGTTCGGTGTTAGATTAGTGTTGTTATGAGTTATGTTCCTAGGTGTGTTAATTTTCTTGCTGCTCGTTTATGCTCTCGCAGACAAGGAGTGTCTCGGAGTCTCACTACTGTCAGACGCCCGGAACCTGAGGGAGGGGGCCTTCTACGACGGCTTTCCCCGGCCTTACCATGAGAGTAGGGTAGTGAGAGAGCTCACCAACGCTCCGGCCCTGCAGCTCCTTTGACGCGTCGAGTCACGTGTGGTGTGTGTGTGTGTGTGTCGTGTGTGTGTGTGTGTAAGTGTGTGTGTGTGTGTGTCCAAGAATTGTTCGGGTCCTTCCGTCGGCCGACATTGTGGGGGGAGGGATTCTGTGTGGGTGTCTCAAAAATCACTTGGTATTGTGTATATGAGCTATTGCTTGTGCTGTGTAGTGATGTGATTGAGTTGGACTGTTTCGTAGTCGGTTGGTAGGAGGACTAGGACCGTAGGTCTACCCACACAGATAGCAACATTAGGGCGTGTTAGTCTCGGGGTAAAGTACTCTTGGACTGACACGACCCTGTGCGGTTCTCGGTCTTATACCTCCAAGAAAACAACACACGTGTATTGTCCGCCTTGTGGATGGTATGGCGGTTCTCCTGTACCTATATTGTTGTAGCTGTATAAATTTCCACAACGGATTCTCGAATTCTTGGTTCAGGTTGGTTCATTCTAGAGCTATGTGCTGACTAGTGCGCAGAGGAAGCCCAATTTGAATAGCCCTGCTCAGCTGTATTCAGTGTCCTGCCTATGATATCAGATCGGCTACGCACACGTCGGATCCTAGAGCTTTGGCTGTAGGAGTGCTCCTCGTTCGGTGTTAGAAGACCGTAAGGGGAGAGTGTGTCGGAAATCCTCTGTGGTGGCCGTGTTTTATGAGTGCCCAGGTCTGTTACCTGTGTTGTTAGTTTATACTTTTGAAAATGAGCGGACACGCACATAGCCAGGTACCCATGGTAGTGCCGTGGATGATGCGCAACCGCCCAAAAAACGAAGAAGGCGACAAGAAGATGCGAAGTCGCGTACGTGTGCGCAACCAGCTATCGTACAGTCCACGTATTACGTCTTTTTTCTGTGAGAGAGAGGAGAGTAACAGTGACGCTTACGTGTGTAAGGTGCGGTCTGACTACGCCGTCTGTGTGACCACTAAAGGAGTCGAGTCTGACTGTCCCTTAAATGTTGGATGTCAAGGTACCAGAGTACGTAAAGTTGTGTATATATGTATGTCGGTCATGTCGTCGACTACCTCTCTCTGCGTATCTGCAACAGTACATGAAAGAGCAAGCAAAATGTCCTGAGGGTGTTGTTACGCCAGTCCGTTGGAGTGTGGTAATATATTTTAAGGATAGGTAGCTCTGTAATTATTGAAGTTTCCGTCTCATTGAGACGCTGGCTATGTGCTCAGTTAGGGTGTCATTAGTATGTAAGGGGACAGAGTGGACCGTTTTGTGAGCTGTACCCAACTAATCTTAGGAAAAGATACCAAGGACTTGAGACGCCATCCGAAGCCCCTTTGATCGAGCATTTGCGTGGGATTCATACCCTGCGAAAGTGGTCCAGCATTGAATCTACAGGAGATGCTTTCTCGTCTTTGACGGAGAACAGTACAGTATGTGACAACTTCGAATCGTGTACTGGATTGTCAGCAGGTCCAGAATGACGTCTCGGTGACTACCACATCGACGTTACACAATATAAGCGGGTTTATACGTAGTGAAGTCAGAGCGCTTTTGGCTCTGTGTATTATATGACGATAGGTAAAAAAATGAGCACTGTCTATATCTTTCTCTGTTCACCTTACTATAACATTCCTTATTCACCCTATGCGAGAATATCCATAACGGTTGTATTGTGGTCTAGACGCGGTCGAGGAGTCAAGCCCATCACCAATCAAGAAAGAGGTTAGACTGCCATAGGCCTGAGATATACTAAAACGGTAGAGAGATGAAATAAAAATATACCATGCATATTGACTTCCACGTGACAGACAGAGGACAGAAAATCGAAAGGTTGACTGCTATCGAGGAGCAAGACTCACAGGTTGACTTCCAGCCCGACTGCAAAATTCACTAAAGGGAAGGGCCCTAGACATGATGGTTGCCCTCTCCCACCTGTAAATGCTCCGCCGTACTCGACCACCGCAGTGTGCCTGGCGGGGGGAGCGAGCGAGTAGTGAGAAAAGGACCAAATTGCTGTCTTGCAGCGGCGGACGCAGGAGGCTGAATTACCGAGAGGGTCAATCTTATAACCCTGTGACGCTCGGGTCGTCGGTCATGAAATCATTAAGGGAATGAGTGGTAGAGTAGGTGATGGTTACCGGGAAGTTGAGGAAAGAAATGTGAACGGCTGAGTGGCGGGGTTCTGACTTTACTGACGAATAGGGGTCGTTTTAGCAGGAAAAGATGGGCCAGGTCGAGGAACAATCCTGGCCGGTCTGATTCCTTACGGAGCTCAGTTTTCCTACACGGAAAAGCCCAGAATGAGACGGGGGTGTGCAAAATGTCTTAAATATCGATATTCCTTTGTGGATATTGGGGCCCTTAATTAAATTTTAGGGCCTGCTTCCCGGGGTCACAATGCAAGGGTAACCGCGAATCCGGTCCCCCAGCCGTTGGAAAAACTATACTTTCACGGTAAATTTTTTTTTTTAACAATAGTCCCCGCACGGCTGCTAGCTCTAATAGTTTGCCCCCCCCCCCCCTCGGAGCGGGGACGCCCCTTCGTCACACACCTGGACACCGTTGCTTTGAATGTGTAAAAACGGGATCTAAATTTATTACTGCAAACTTGCCGTATTAATGATTCCTGTTAGCAGGCAAGACACTAAGAGGTCTTGTGTGTACAATACTATAATCCAGTACGTCTCACTCTACTCTAAGCGACAAGGGAAATTATATCTCTCTCGCCCACGACCGACGACGTAACACCACACAACCGTCGTCGCTGTCACTCCTTCCACACATAACAACATTTCAGCGCTCTTTTTGTCTCCAGACACGTACGGTAAAAACACTTGTCTTCCTTGTCTGGAGACCAAAAAAAGACGAAAGGAGCAAAGTGAAGGTCTTGTAATGTGTGGAAAGGGAGTGACACGAGACGGTTGGTGTGTGTGTACGTGTTCGGTGTGGAGGAGAAGAGAAGAGATAATTTCCCTGCGGCTAAGAGTAGCAGTGAGACGCTACTGAGCGCAGTTATAGTATTGTACTCACCGCGACAAGACCACTCTTAGTGTCATATTTGCGTGCTTAACAGGAATATAATACCCGGCAAAATTTGGTTAATAGAATTTACAACCCATTTACGACATTCCAAAGCCAACTGTCCAGGTGTGTGACCGAAAGGGCGGTCGCTCCGAGGGGGGCGACTATTAAGAGCTATGCAGACAGTGCGACCTATTGTTAAAAAAAAAAATTTACCGTGAAGCTATAGTTTTTCCCAACGGCTGGGGACGGGATCGGTTATCCTTGCATTGTGCACCCCCGAGAGCAGGCCCTACTAAATTAATAGGCGCCCAATATCCACCAAAAGAATTCGGACTATTAAGACATTTTGCACCCCCGTCGATCTTCTTACCGTCAGAAAAACTGAAGCTCCGGTAAGAATCCAGACCGGCAAGGATGTTCGCTCGACCGGCCACAGTCTTTCCTGCTTAAACGCACCCCTATCGTGACCAGTAAGTCAAGAACGCCACTCAGCCGTTTCATTTCTTTTCTCAACTTCGTCCCATCACTACTGCTACCACTCATCCGCTTAATGATCATGACCGACAACGCACTCGAGGGTCACAGGTTATAAGATTGACGTCTTGGGTAATTCAGCCTCCGTCCGCCGCCTCAAACAGCAATTTTGGTCTTTTCTCAACAACTACCTGTCGTCCGCCCCGGGCTCAGCACACTGCGGTTGGCGAGTTACGGCGGAGCATTTACGAGGTGGGAGAGCGCAACCAATCATGTCCTAAGGGCGCCTTGCCCTTATTTGAATTTCAGGCCGGGCGGGCTGAGGGGGAGTCAACCCTCGATTTCTGTCCGGTTGAAGTCAACCTTCGATTGCTCGTCCCTCGGAGCTCTGTCCGTGAAAGTCAATCTTTATTTTTTTAGCTTCGTCCTATTCCTTCAGGCCTATGCGTCTACCTCGAATCTGAGGCTTGACGGCCCGTAGACCACAATCGCTACCGAACACAACCGTGTAGGATCTGTCGAAAGGTGAACGAGGAAGAGTAGTGTGGGTGTACGGAAGTTACATCCCCTTTTTACATCGTAATCACACGGCCAAAGGCGGACTCTGACTTCACCCACGTATAAAAGACCACGCAACTTGCGTAACGTCGCCGTGGTGTGCACCCGGCCGACTTCGGACCCGCGACAATCATGTCACATTCGAAGTGCCTCTCGAGTTCTCCGTCCAAGACGAGAAAGCAATACTCATGTCAGATTTCGAATGCTGGACGCACTTCGGCAGGTATGAATCCGCACCGATGCTCGATCAAGGCTTCGGATGGCCGTCTTCAAGTCCTTGTATCTTTTACGTTTCACCGCCCAACAAAGCATTAGTTTGGGTCACCAGAGCTCAAACGGGTCCCTCTTCCCTACAATACCACATAGTTCACTCTGAAAACTCCCAGCGACATTGCGACGGTCTCGAATGAGACGAACTTTCTTAATTTAAGAGTACCTTCTTAAATTTTCCCCCAACGTGACCTGGTCTGTAACAACGCGGACCTATGGAATTTTGCTTTGTCTTTCATGTAACAGAGAGAGGTGTCGACGACATGACCAGACTGCTTATACACAAAACTACGTATTTTGGACGACAAAAGGGGACAGCGATGACTCTCTAGTGTGTCACACAGCGCAGAGGCGTAGTAGACTCGTCACCTTACGTACGATGTCGCATTGGTTCTCCTCACACTACACTCAACTCTACGATAAAACTTGACAGTAGTTTGAGACCCTAACGAGAAGCCGGTTGACCCGTCGCGACTTCTGGCATTTCTTGTCGGTCCTGTCTTTTGTAGGGAGGCGGTTGGCGTGCGCATAACCGGACTAGTGGGTTAGTGGTGCGATGTCCCAGCACATTTACAAACGAACATCTACAAGGGGGTGGACGAGAACAGACAATATTCCACGGCCTACGCAAGTGGATTTCGACACAAACTCCCCTTCGGTCTTTAACACCGAAGAGGCAGCACAGCTTCCTACTAGCACTCTGGCTCCGCGTGTGCAGAGGCCGGCCGAGTCCTCGCGAGTAAAACTAAAAAGCTGAGAAGCCACATAAACGTATCGAGGAGTATCTCCTCGCAGTCGAGCAAATAGAGCCTAAGAATGACAACAACATATCAGAAACAGGTTGTGAAACTATTATATCAAGTATCAACCCTTGGAGTCGGTGATTTTCTATAACCTATGTCTCCATACACCACACAAGCGAGACAACTACTGAGAGAGGTAAGACGAGACCGCACAGGGTCGGTGTCAAGTCACAATGAGAAGTACGTGTACCCGAGACTTATACACGCCCTTATAATGTGCCTATCTGTGGGTTAGTAACTCCGCTAGTGCTCCTACCGCAAACCGACTACGATTAACCTAACAGTGTTCATCGAACTCAAATCACATCACTACACCAAGACACAAGAATCTACCATAAAATTACACAATAACGCAAGTTGTTTTTTTGGGACCACCCCAAACAGAAATTATATTATATTCCACGGCCCTCCAATCATGTCCGGCGACGGGAAAGAGGACCCCGACAATTTGGACGACACACACACACTACACACACACGACACACATACCACAACACACACACTTAATTATATATACCATCACACCACACGTGTACGTCGACGCGTCAAGGAGGCTGCAGGGCGTGGAGCGTTGTGAGGCTTCTTACGCACTAAACCTACTCTGCAAGTAGGTTAAAGGGCGGGAGGAATAGGCCGTGAGAGTGGGCACGACACCTTCTCATCTCATGTTTCCGGCGGTCTTGACGGTAGTGAGAGCTAAGCTGACAGGCGAGAGCGTCTTAAAACGAGCAGCAAGACATAATTGAACACACCTGGATTACACATAATCGTTTACATAGACACACACTAATCTTACCACGAAATCTTACTCAACTACGAATCTAATTCAATCATACAACTGACACAGGATCGACACACAAAGAATGTCGGAAGGAGAAGAGGATCAACAACTGGTGACCAAATGTCTACTACCAGAAACTAAGCAAATAAATCACACACTTCCATAAATCCAAAGGACATCGGATACGCGAATCGAGTGACAAATCTCAGGACGTGAATTCAAACTCTGCAACGGGTAATAGACCACGCCCGGAGGATCACCGGTGAAACAAACAATGACATTTTGGCCCACAAACAACCGGTTAAACAAATCGAAGTCCGACGAGACGGACGACGTAAAACACTGGCCCGAACAAAAAGTTTTATATTTGGTTTGTTTTTTTTTTTTTTTTTTTTGAATATATATAATATGGCTTAAGGTTTTAACCAGCATCAGCCATAAGGGAACGCAAGGGGATCGGGTCCCCAGCCGTTGGGCGGCCGGGTTGCCCGGCTACGCGGGGAAGAGTTCGGGAACGGACGAGACCCGAGGGAACCGAATCTGTTTTTTATTGCTTCTTTTATTTTATTGTTCATAAGACATCCCATAGATTTTAACGATATAAACAACGCAACCAACTTATTTTTACAAAGCATCAGAACCATAAAACTAGCTAAACGTATTCTCACTCTAGACAAAAATAAGAAGGAAATAAAATAAAAGTATTTGTAGGACTATTTATATTTTGTTGCATGGTTGAAAATGTTTCGTATTTTGTATTTTGAGGTGATACTGTGACACATAAATAAAAAACAAAACGGTTTTAATTAGGTCAACTAAAATATGCGTCACATCCTGCTACGGTCCCGCACGAGCGCCTTTTCCTGCGGGTGAATAACCTGACCCCCGGCTCGATGAGCGAACTATGGATAAATCAAAGAAAAGTACCGGAGGAACACAGGAATTAATTCTGTGTGGACAGAGTTATATGCTTTCACAGCAAACGATGCTGGTTTACCGGTATGTTTGATATGTAGAGAGAGAAGTTGTCAACGGTGTTGCAGCCTTTACGTATCGAGGAACAACAAGGGAGAGGAAGACAGCTGACAATCTTCAGTCATAATTCAATGGGGTATGTAATTTATTTTAGAAAACACTTTTTGTTATATTCCATGGAATGCTCTTAACGTCCCGATAGCAATGAATATATTAAATGCGTTGACAATAAATACATACAAAAAGTAATCTCTGGAAGCCGTAGAGCTGTAAAAAGCACGACCAATCATTTTAGCCGGCCCGGCTAAAATAACTGGATGGCCTAACTGCCTGTCAGCCTTCCATCTGTGCACAAACTTATCTTGTGGCCTCATTGATGATGCGCGTTCGTGTGTGTTGGAGGAGGGACTCTGTAAGAAAGTCTGAAGGAAGAGGCATATTTTTTCCGGTTGTGTATTTCCAAATTCTAGCGCACTCGAGCTGGTTTCTCCATTCTTAACTACTGTACTCTACCTTTAACTCTTTTTAGGGTGCAGCTATCTGTTTTATTTATTTCAAAGTGGGCCCATTTTAATAATATTTGTTTTTTCCCAAGTGCTGTGTTTAATTTATTTTAAAGTAGGCCTGTGTATTATTTTTAATTATCCTTTTAGGAGTTCTTTGTTTCTTATTAGAGGTTAACAGTTTTATATAATGTAATAAATAGCCTAATAAATGCAAAAAACTGTAGTTTTTGTCTGATATAACAATAAATACAACTGTATTAGCTATCAAGCTATGAAATATGTTTTGCGGCTCCAGACAAAAACATTTTTGGGAAAAAGGAGCAAAATGGCTCTTTTGGTCAAAAAGGTTGCAGACCCCTGTCCTAGCCCAATAGGGAACGTAACAGTAGTGTATATTTCTGTATATTTTTTGGGAAATCTAGTGTATTCATCATTTTCTTACACATTTATTCACTGGTGTGTCTAACCTGCAAGTTGCTCTTTAAGTGCAGTCGAATTCTCCTAGCACCACAGTAGTCTTTTCCTAAATCCTGATTAATTCTCCTTCACACCTTTTACTAACCCTATGATGTTTCAAGAAAGTGTTAAGGAAAAAACCTTGAGCCTGATTTCTTTAGGACTATTGGAACACAGAACTGGCGCAGCCTGCCATTGTTCTCCAAACATGCATGGGGTTTTTAGTCATGGGTTTTACAATGCATTATGCCTTACCTTGTAATCAGAGCGGCTGTTGTGCACAGTGTTGGGGGAAGTGCGTGTTGCCTCCTCATCAGAGGATGATCCAGAGTGGTAGTCTGATGTCACCCTCTCCAAAGCCTGAGTCACCTTTGCAACATCTTTGCCGTCCTCATCATCAGAGAAAGTGGCCAATGAGAACCAAGGGTTTGTCTCTCCGTGCCTAATAATAGGAAAAGTCATAAAAAAGGTGTCGGAAGGTTTAACATACTTAGAATATCTGTTTAAAGTAGACAATTCTTTAAAAGGTTTGGTAGGAAGAAAAATACTTCATGCTGAAAATTAAAAAAGGATTTTGACATATTTGTAACATGCACAAAAACAAGAAAAAGTACAGGGGTGAAACACAAAATACATTTAAATTAGAAGAGTGTGATTATGTTCATGTTCTTCATTAATTGGCACTGGCTACAGATGCCAGTCAAATATTTACAATTATCCTGGCAAGAATATACTGGTTGCCTTTAAAATGATTTTTTTTAAAGCTAAATCCATTAGTAATTTTTTTTTTAACTTCAAACTTCTTCCAATTCTGTCTCAGATCTTTATGGCAATTGAACTCAAGTCTTACCTGCAACAGACCTCTCCAGGGTCCACCCACAATGTGAGTTCCCGGGACAGTGCCAGGTCACTGTACTGAACCCCGCTTTCTCGGCAGGCCCGAAGGAGCTCTGGATCCTGCCGCTGGACCCGGTTCACTCTGATGCACCTGCAGATCACATGCAGCAGATTTTAGTACACTATTTGTGAAACAGAAAGATGTCTTGGAAAGCTAAAGTTATTTGTAAAAACTGCAGAGGACAGAGAGCAGCACCTGTATGCCTGTCCTTTGCTGGGGTTTCCAGGGTACCAGTGCCCCTTGAACTTCTCCTGCAGTGCAACAGCCAGCCTCTCAACAAACAGATCGATCTTGTGTGTTTCCAACTTCCCCCCCTTTATTATAAGCCTCTTCAGGAAGAATACCACAGCTGCAATTTCTCTCCTCATGTTTCACATGCGTTTCATTACCTTCCCACAGCCCCTGTAAGGAGATAACTTTATTAAGATTGGCAGCAGTAAACAAGGCACATGTACAATTATGAGAATTTCTGAGGTAAGATATCAGTTGGTAAATGAGGTTAGATCAGTAGTCCTTCTGGTTTTAAGGACATTTAACCTTCATCCCAGCTGGAACTTTTTGGGGAAAAAAGCCTTAAATGTGTCTGATGAAAAGTAGCACTAGTATTATTAGGTCTGAAGGAACAACAACTCAGGGTCAACTGCAATTACATCCATTTAGTTATGTGCCTCCCTAAACTAACGTTATCCCAGACATTGATTAAAAAAAAAAAAAATGCATTCCAAAAAAAAACAGATACTGTTGTTATGTTGCCTTGGGAACTTTCAGAAAGTCCCGTTCATTAGTTAGCAAGACTCCACGTGTCCAAGGGAACGATTGCTGTTTTAGAGATTATTGTGGTTTAAAATTATGAAGGGATGAAGTAAACACTGAAACAGATAAAAAGGCAATTTCGCCGCATTTAGTCTTATCTGTTGTTGTTTTTGATTTCAAGGTCCACCTATTATAATGTCTGGCGGGCTGTGACGCACTAGTTCCGGTATTCTACGCATCACCGCACTGCACAACATTTGCTGTACTCGCCTAGCTGGTTAGGCTAACAGTACAAACATGTTAACACAACGGTGGCGTTTTGAAAACAACTTCATGGTGATTACAAAGTAGTATTCACTCTAGAAAATAAAAGAGTGTTAGCATTAGTTCCATAGCTAACGTTAGTAACTTCGCCAACAGCCTCATGTCATGTTGATGACTAACACTACACAGCAATACTTTGTTTGAATGTTGCGGGAAAAGTTTGAACATTGCTATAATTAAACTGTTAAATAGCCCCATTTACGTTATATACAAACTATATCAAAAGTTAGTGAGACAAGAGGCTACATTCATCCTTACTCACCTTTATTTCAGCTATCCTCCAGCGTGTGGTCAAATGATCAATGGAAAGGAAAGTCGGTCAGCATAAGAACCCTTGAGACTCTGTTCTTAACCACGCCCTTTACAACACAGCAGCCACTCACCGAGCACTCTCATTGGTTACAAACAGACGATGTAGCGCATTTATTGGTCGAGCAAATGCTCTTCGTGGAGATAAGCCATTACTGTCATGCCTCAAAGCGTCAGGCATGTCTTTTTTGTTTGTTGCAAGTCATCCAGAGATGTCCTTTCATCATGAATGTTTACAAAAATAGGCATAAATCGGATTTTTTTCAAAAAAATTAATTTGGTGTAAAGTTTATAACGTGATCTGATTAAAGAGATGTGCAGCCTACTTGTTTGTTATCATGAGAAAAAGCCGGTGTTGCCCCTTTCATTTTCTCTCATGCTTTTACATTTAAATTCTTATGACAGACTTAGCATTGATTATTTAAAATAAAATGAGGCAACATTCGAGATGTGTTGCACATACCCAAGAATACAAACCATGGAACAATCGTGATCTCTTTGCTCACAAAAGTATATGGGAAAAAGTAACTGTATAGTATGTCACAAACATATTTAAAAAGTCATAATAGACGTAGCGTTTGTAATTAAGGTGTAGCATGTCATGAAATTAAAAAAACAAAAACATCTTGTATGTAATTTGAAAACTCAGGATAAGGTCACATTTTTAAGTGTGAATATATATTGAGCTCAGCTTAATTAAGTCAGTTTCTTTGCGTTTAGCACCATCTTGTGGAAATAGTTGAAACAAACTTTTGCTACACTGCCTAAAAACAAGCAGGTAGATAAATAAGGATGCCTAAGTAAATAATCTTTTACAATGATGAATATGATAAGTAAAAGTAAAATAATCAAGTCAGGTCAATTACAATGTTAATCTGCTGTCAGGTGTTTCATTTTATTATGTTTAGGGTATTGTAATTTTTAGATTAGCTGAATCCACTTCAGAATAAAACACAGCTTCATAAAATGTATTAAAGGGGACCTATCATGCAAAGTGCACTTTCTGATGCCTTTTATACATAAAGAACTGCGCGGAGAACTGCGCACAAGCCGAGCTCATAAGCCGAGGCCCCCTGCGCAATGTGAGGCCCCATGCAGCCTGCATGATTGGCCTGTAGGGAGGGAAGGCCGGGCCCTTTGTCTATGTGTGCACGTGCCTGAATATGTGTCCCCGGTGTGTCAGGGAACTCATGCACGCAGCGTCAGAAAATAAAACCCTCTCTCTTTTCCTCCATACACAAATCTCTAAAAACGGGGGTACAACAAGCCCCCAGGAAGTGCGCCGGACTCTGATGAAAATATTCGTTGTGTCCAAACAGCGCTACTACAATTTCCGTATCAGTCCGTGACGTCACTGGGTCCAGAAAGAATTATTCCCATTGACTAAAAGAGACGTCTGTTTTTTTAAACTAAATTAACTACCCAGTATGAACTATTTTATAGACCTTATTATAATCATTTTGTCCTTAAAGTTCTAAAATGGACTAAAAGCCGAATCTAGATTTATTTTCTGTCTCCGTTCATTCTACTGAGCCGATTTAACATTTATTTAACCGGGCAAATTATTAAGAAGAAGTTATTGATAACTGGCTGTTGGGACACGAGAAGACAGACTGTGTGTTTACTTTAAAGGGGACCTATCATGCAAAATGTACTTTTGTACGTCTTTTATACATGACTCATGGAAACTCACCAAGTGTCAGAAAACACAACCGTCTCTCTTTTCCTCCATAACGAAATCTCTAAAAACGGGACTGGAACGGATCTGATACAGACTGATCCAGATTTGAAAATAGTCTGACGTCAGTGACGAGGAGCTCCGCCTATATGGCCAACTCTACACCTATCAGGGGAGTGAGAGGTTGCCGTGGCATGGTAACAGCATGGTAACATGACGCTCGTAACTCGCCCCCCTCCTTTGCAGGGGGGCGTGGTCAGCTGCAGCGCATGCAAAGAGGAGAGGAAAATAGAGCGAAATGAGGCATGGCTAAAATGCATGATCTGTTTGGTATTTTGAAAAAAAACAACGTATAAATATACCTTATATAGGTATGGTCCTACAATATATTATTCAAATATAGCATGATAGGTCTCCTTTAAAGGGCATGCTTTTCCGGTTATTACCCGCCCCCTTGGAGCTCCAACAAGGCGTTTAGGACAGAGAGTGGAATTCAGTGAATACACATACTATATACAGAGATGCTGTATGCGAAAACCAATGTTTGGAAAATTGCACAATGTAAATCTATTCTAGTAGACCCAAACACTGGAATTATGATCATTAGAAATGGCCATGGCATGGGACCTCAGTTTTCTTTTTGACTCTGTAGAATAAATAGACCACATCTGCATTTTGTTGTGCAACCTTATCTTTCAGAATGACGAATGATCTTTGAATCTTTGGCCTATTATGTCACTTCTTTGCCTGAAGAAGGGCTCTGAGCGTTGCTCCATGCAGAGCGCCTGGTGCTCATTCCCTCCTAGAGCCCTGGTGACACAAGCTGTGTATTTGCACGTCAATTGGTGGAGTTTTGGAAAAGCTACTGGTGGAGAAGAGATTTTTATGTATGAATAATGTCGTAAAATAAATTTTATATATTGGATTACTATTTTGTTGGTCCATTTTATATGGGGATGCACTACACATATGAACATAAAGCACCCAATATACTGCATCCCAAATCTGCCATTCCAGGGTAGATTCCAACTTTCATCTCACCAATGTGAGAAAATTAAACAGCACTCATTATTGAACATTATAATAAGCAAATTAAGAGAAAAATGTTTTATATTGTAATTATGTTCTCTTTACTAAACCATATTAAAAAATCGTATCACTATTGTCATCCAACTCATAATATAGAATATTATTAGTAGGTGTCATACTATATGTCAAAAAAAGGTATAATGTAATTCATAAAAGGCTATCAAATAAAAAGTTATGTGGCATTCTATACTATTTGACTAAATAAAATGCTCATTCTTAACAATTTTGAGAATCATTGTTAAATATATACGGGTGGTTATTTTATTTATCAGGCATATTAGAGCAACACACTATTTCATGACAATCTTATAAAACAATTTTGACCTATTTGTAAGTTCTGATCTTGTATTTGTTTTATTGCAGGTTCACCGTGTTTGTCCTGAGCTTGAGTTTGGAGAAAAATACACTGAAGACTCTTGCAGGGACACAAAATGAGAGTGAATCCGTTATAAATGAAGATGCCAAACCATTAAGACCTTTAAAAAACAGTCAAACACTTGTAAAATCTATTCTAAACGACACTGTGAAAATCCTGCAAACAAATTATTTATTATTTCCATAGATGAAATTCATTCTTTCTTTTTTTGATGTTTAAATGTAGTTTTACTCAATAGCTTGTATTTTATCTGAACTTCATCTACCTCCTGGTCTTGTACACAGTGTATCAATAGTTTTTTTTTTTTCTAACAATTTCCAGAAGATGGTGCTATATGCAAGCAGTCTAACTTGCTTCAGCTGAGTTTAATTTATTCACAATTAAAAGAGAGGATCGGGCCATTAGTGGGTATGTTACAATATTTGCATTAAACCTGCATTTATATGACCAACTTTTATATAAATCTAACTGAAGCACAAGACACACATGATGAATCTGCAACACAACAAATACAATATGAGAACTTAACAAATAGGTCAAAATTGTTTTGTGTCACAGTATTATGTCCGATGTGTTTAATCAAACAAATAAACAACTTTATGCATTTAAAAATGGATCACAATATTGGTAAGAATAAGTGTTTCATTCAGTTCATTAGAGTACAGAATCACTCTTAAACATTTGTTTCGACACATTATATGCTGGTATGAATTTCATCACATAAGATTTTTGACATTTTACAGCACGACATTTTTTAAATAATATTCAACATTTTCACTGTTTACATAATATAGTTTGAAACCTTTTTCAATCATTTTCTATTATGACAGTCATGTATACAATACATCTCTTATTTTGCTTTCTTATTTTAATAATCTTTATTTATTTTCTCACATTGGTAATATCAAAGACAGATCTTTCTGTCTTTCATAGAAAGACAGAAAGATCTTGCAAAAAAAAATGATAATCCGCGAAATATTAGTATAGGCTGATGCACCACACATGGGAAATGAAAGCAACTAACATATTGTACAGCCTCCTAAATATGCTTTTCAGTGCATATCTGACTTGATTTAGTAGGAGATACAGAGTGCACATGTTGAAGTGGAAAATTATGTCTGTATTTTAACAAACCTGCGTTTGCATCTGGTTACATTAACATGCTGTAACTACTGACAATACTGTGCGTTGTACGGCTGTTTGAATATAGCATTGAGGAAGAACTGCTCAAAATAATCCTTCTGACATTAAATAATTGATTTGGATTATTCAGAGAACAAGCTTTAAAGATGTGCTTATTAAGTCCTGAGATGTTTGATGAAGTTCAAGAAACATCTTGAGGACATGATCAAACAAAAAATTATCTGACTGTATAAACTCTCCAATGTGAAGAAAATGCAGGGTCAAGTCAAATAGCATTTAATATTTATTAAGAAATGAAAGAATATTAGAGAAATACTTGTTTGATCACAATGGTACTAGGTTTGTATCTTGATTATACACAGTTTAGGATTACAAAAATAGAAGTATGTTTGGCAGTCTGTATTGGAAGAAGTATTGTTATCCTTCACTTGAGTTAAAGTAAAAATGAATATTCAGAATCTGTTCATTCATTAAGCAACCAAAGTGCTTGAGTGGAAATAAGGTCTGTTATTCACGCACACTTTAACACACGTTCTTTGAGTAACTGTATTGAAAATATTCCCTGTGTGCTTTATAACAAGAGCAGTTTGAAAATTTAGCAGTAAAGCAAATAACTGTTTCTTTCCTACATAGCTTCACATCTACCCGTTTTGTCAACATGTTGTCAACAAATCACAACCTTGTTCCTGCTCACAAACGTCCAAGCAAGGAGCCGCTTGCCTTTGAGAGTTACATTACATCATCTAAGAGTCAATCCACAATAACAGTTGCAGTAAAATCTGGCTCCCAAAGCTGGCTGCACAGACCCTGACCCACAGGGCCCCACTGCAACATCTCATAATCATGTCACCAAATGATGCAAGAATGTGAATGTAAACAAAATATGAAAAGCAATTAATTTTCGTACATATAGCAAACTTGAACACGTAAATAAAAGGTTAGAGTCTTATTGCGGCAGTTTGTTGTATATACTATTGTTTATGTGTTATGAATATGCATGTATGTTAATGATTTATGTAACCCAAATAGAAATGTCAAATTATAAAACGAAATTATTTTAAAAGTCTTCCTTTTTCTAGCCTTCAGCTTGAGCCATCTTTGTCAAAATGACTCGACACAGATAGTTAGTGTTACTTTGATTAAAATCTCTTATTGACAGTTTTCACAAATGCATTTAGAGTAGTGGGTGATGCACAACGCTGACATAACTGGGCTAGCATTTGAGTTGAGCATTGGTCTTTCAATATAATAGCTGTTTAGTATAATAGCCGTGTTTGGCTGTTGTTTGTTTTGTTGTTATAATGATGTTCAAATGGATAGCATGAAGTAAAAGCAGGGCTCTCCTTTTGTGCATTTTATTTAAATGCTGCAAATATTATTATATTGTTATTGGTTATCTTTTGTTTTCTATTTATAACAAACAAGGTTTTTATGTGTGGAAAGGATTTTATACTCTGCAACAAGCCTATAATGCATTTAGCTCTAGGGCAGATTCAAGAAGAATCCAAATGAATTTCATGCATCTTATCTTGGATGTATTACTGCGATTTTACTCTGAACTACAAATATAACTATAAAAAATGGACCCATTTTAAGGGGATATTTCTAGAGAACTCAGACGAATTTGTGAGTTTTTTTTCTCGGATTCTAAATAGAGAGTGAATCCTAGGAAGCACCTCATGGTCTTTTTTCAGGGCATAGATTGTAGTGTCCTCTTTGCCATCGGCCTGCCAAACATTCAGTTCTAAGTATCCACCTATTGTCTATTGTACATCCTAAAGTGCAGTGCTCTTGCAACTCTGACGAGATTAGACGCGATTTGCCACACAGATGGCAGCCTGAAGGCCAAACAACATATTGAATATGCAAATCACATTTTTCCTTTTTCTATCTTGTATTATAAAAAAAAATACAACAAGTCGGGACATTGAATGTAATTTTTTACTCCACCTCAGTCATTTCAGATGCATTAAAATGATCAAACAACTACATACAGTTAATTTAAACATTCCCAAGTCCGCCTTGTTACATTCCAGTAAGAAGCCAAATGTAGTCCTCCATAACTATGTCTTCTGTCCGTCTCATCTTGGTGCTTGGCAAGTCTCCAGTGTGTCTGAAGACATTGTTTAGGACTGTAATGAGGGACATGCATTCTTATCTCAAGGCATTCAGCTCTCATATAAAATGAGACACACAGCACCTGGGAATAAACAAGAAGCGATGTATTACAATCAGAAAGTTCATAAACACACTAAATTCACATATTGCATCTGAGCATCTACACTCACAGGAAGCCTTTTCCACAGCCCAGAGGTCCAAAGAACAGTTCTGTTGGGAGGCAGACTGTCTTGCACACTCCACTTAGACTGGGACAAGACCAGGGGAAGGATGCAGCTTCATTCTCCACAACTGTAGAAGGCAAACATTTTATCAATCTTTCAAATCATTCAGAATGACTACATCTGTTTCCCAATACCTCTGGAAGCATAGAAATGTGCGAATTAGAGCTACAAAAACATGCAAGGATATTTGATAAAATCTTACCATTGAGCAGGAAGAAGACCAAGAGGGCTAAAACAACAAACCGATGACAAGACATTGTTGCGTCTGGTGCTGCTGCTCGGAAATGAGGATAAGGCCTGAGTCTGTTGGTATTTTTGTCAGAGGGGAGGAGTGAAGATAATTCGAAGCAGCATACTGGTCACTGGGTTTTATATTATAGAATTATAAGAATCCTGATGAGAACATGCTCTTCCTAATCCCATTTAGGAAACCTAAAGCACTGTGCCAAACTCGTGACCCAGTGTTGTCATGAGACAAGACGCAAACATGCCCAAGAAGCTGCTTGTTTTCACGCTGATCTAAAACCCATGCAAACCCTTAACCCTTATTGCGTTCTGAGACGTAGGACATAAGCACAGACGTAAGCTTTCACATTATCAGTGAAGGGCATTTTCTCATAAATTGTCACTAATGCATCTATTTCTGTAGAGAGCTACTTGTAAACAGCTTTTAAATTCCAGCTTTTACTTTACATGTAAAACATTCCCAGAAAGAATTAATCGAGTACATTCTTTCCAAAACAAATAATTTCAGACTTTAATAATTGATTTGAATAGTTATTGTAAACATTATTTATTTTGGCAAGCACACATTCTTGTTTTTTCAAATGACCAGTCACAGCTGATTGGAATCATTGCTCACAGACTATTACATCACATTTGTGAGTTGTACGCTGTGTCTTGGAGTTAAAATGTTGGATTTACCATGTGATGTTTTCATTCTTTCAATACAGTGTTACCACTTTGCCCAATAAATTACTGTAGAGTCGAAGTGATCCAGGAAGCTCTGTTGCCAGGAGTCTGGGCAGCTGGCAGGGACACCTAAGGTGAAATGGTGTGAAGCGACAGGCCTTAGAAGTTAAGAGTGAAACGCACAAAGCTGTCATGTAGTTTTATGCATTCATGAGCCAGTGATGGAGAATAAACAAATGTACCGTGGTTAAGGTTACACATGTTCTTTTCTTTTTTTTTAAGAGAGCAACCAATAAAACTACAATATACTCTATGCTGCTGTGTGTAACTGTACACTTTTTCTCGCCTTGACTACCACTTTTAGGAAGACCGATCATGTGAGGCTGTCTCACTCACTCAGAGACTTCTTCCAGCACCCATTGCCTGCGCCTTGGATGTTCAACACTACAAGGCCCTCATAACTCAAATACCTCTATTTCCCTGGTCAGTACATGAATCCGGCTACCAGCAGGATGGACACAACGGGGAGCCCACTATCAGGACCTAACATTATGGGAAACGTGGTTCAAATCGCAAAAGCACTCCTCACTGTGGCCTTCATCCAGGGGTTATATGGGGCCTATTTTGAGCACCTTACGTAAAATAAAAATGTATTTGGGTCAATTTTGCAGGAAAAGTTGTCATTAGGTCTGGTTTTGAGTGTAGCTGACGCTCAAAGGTCGCTTATTATTGTTTTGTCCTTTTTTGAAGAGTGTTTAATGTATGCTTGAACTTTGTTTTATTCTGTAAAAATTAATGTTTCCGGAAGTCATGTGACTTCTTGCCCCAGATGTTTATATTGTGTTTGTGAGAGAGTAAAAGCGCGCTAGAAGTGTCAACGATGTGATAACGTAATTCTACTGCTGGTCTACTAGGCAAACAAGTTTTCACGGTGTTTCATGATTGTGCAAAGAAGAGAATAAACGTGATTGTGGACATCAGTTCGATGCGTAATGTTCTTTCAAGACCAGAGTAGTTACAGTGAAAACGTGACCTAATCCATCCGAACGAGGTATTCAATCCTGCTGCAAGCTACAGGCTAGAGAGGTGAGACGCCGTTCTCAATCCTGCTGCGAGTAGGGTGACCAGATGTCCCGCTTTGCGCGGGACTGCACAGCATTTTCACAACTTTTGGTGCGTTCCCGCAAATTGAGACGATGTCCCGCATATTTCATTTTGATTGGCTAAAACGCTTATCTAAAATCAGCTTTATCCAATCTGGCTGTTGAGAAAGCAGGGAAGGCTATCATCACGGGGATGGGGGTGTGTTTGCTGTCAATCAAACTGTAACACGCGGCGGGTGCTGTTCAAGTGTTAACCAATGAGAGTAACTCACTCACACACACCCCGCCGCGGCCCCGCCAAACAACAACAACGAAAGTCAGCCAATAACGCAGGCGACGCAGCAGGTTATGGAAAATGGAGGAAACTGAAACTACAGCTAAGAAGAAAAGAAGATGCACATACAATCGTTTCTTGATAAATTCGTTGCACACATGAGTACTTGGTCAAACGTTGTGAGGGTTAGTATTGTTCCCAGTTATACTGAACACCTCTTGTTCGAATCGGCGGGCTGGTAAAAGTTGGACTCTATTGCATTTCTTTTACGTACACCAGTATGTTTTCAGTCGCAGGTATTCGTTGTCTACCCGTGGGATGCTCACACACCCTATAAACAGTGGATCTTGTGCCCACAGCAATTGAGACAGTTGTGAGAGTGTCTCCGGTCCCGTTCGTGTAGCAATAACTACTGCGATAACATACTGGTGTACTGTGCGAAGAAGGAGCAGTGGAGTGGAGGGTCTCGCGGCGTGTGTGTTCACGCAGCGGCGCGTCGACATGGGTGTCAGTAACTGGACAGTCCTACACCCTCACACACAGTGACATACCCATTTGTGAACACATACAAGAAACGGCAATGGAATCAGACTCACCGGTAGTTAACAAAACCAAACTCATCCTTACACGGGTATCTCACCTACAGAGAAAACTCGCTGTGTAAAGGACACTCTTGCGTAGAGAACCAGAATACTCGCAGCATAAGTGGCGGTACATTCTAACTTTTTATGAAGACGTTTTAGACGTTTTGTCAGACGTGCCGAGTTGGGTGCCCATTCACAGGGAAG
>NW_011337492.1:404099-405159 GCF_000735185.1 Notothenia coriiceps
TTATGGCGGGAAGGGGAAATGAGAGGAGAGCGAGTGACAGAAGGCGTGTGTGTGTGTGTGTGTGTGTGTGTGTGTGGGACTTAAAGGAATCTTGGTGTCTTTAAATCTGGAGGTTCAGCGAAGGAGGCGTGTCTCTAAAAAGCTCCCGGTTAACTTCGGGTAGAGTCCTGTTTGCTGATTGATTTATCATGAGTGTGTAAAATGCCAAATATAAAAGGTCAATCTAGTTAGATGTTCACTTGTATTCCACTGAAACAGTTCATAAAAATCTCTTTATCCCAAAGTACAGAGTATGAAGCCTGGGTGGAAGGGAGCAGAGCGTGTTTAAAAGAAACAGGCTGGGTTTTCACATGTCACCAAGCAATGCAGGAGGAGCCACCTTGTCCTCAACTATCACTCTACTTACTAGCTTGGTATTCACCTAAATGCATTGCAAATGTCCACAGAATAGAATAAATTAAAAGGATAAGAAAATGAATGATTGTTTCCATCAACTAGGGCAGTGGTCACCGACCTTTTTAAGCACAAGATCCCTGACCTCGGCCTTGGTGAACTGCGAGATCTACCTACAGAATTGAGTGAAAAAAGACAGCCTTCCAATTTGAGGCCTTTTATGGCTAATTGCATCTGAATTACATCAAATCATTTTGTGCAACTTCCAATTTGATTAAACCAAGAACACAACATAACTAACATGTCAAATGTCATGTCATCCCTATCATTTTAAGTTTCCCTTCATTACAATCCTAAATATAAATGTATGTAGCTTATTTTCCATTTGTTTGACTGAATGGGTACATTATTTTGTTGACAGCAACAAGAACAACACAGAAAAAAAATAACATCTTGCAGTGAGCAGATAACATAAAGTGCCATTTTAACTGTGAGGCTTATCCACTGAAGCTTCATGCAAGTGCAACATTTAACATTAACATCAAAACAAGTTATTTTAACACAATTCTTACAAATTCTAAATCCTAACAACATTCTTTTTTTGTGCATAGACCATTGGTGCGTTCACAGCGGACGCAATGCGATTTTTGGGGGCGGCGCGATTACA
>NW_011337492.1:405189-412986 GCF_000735185.1 Notothenia coriiceps
CGCGGTAAGTTGTAGTTGGGCGCTNTGTTAAACATGATATCATATAGGCCTATGCCTCCTTAGTATTACCGTATATAAAATAAAATACTTTACTTTGAATAATTAGTGTTTTGGTATGTTTTCCATCTACTACTTCTCCCATTCACAAATCCAAAATCAAATCAAAAAATCTAAAATTCTATTAATATGTAACAAATATATTGCATTTCAGAGCAGAAGAAACAGCCTTCAAGGGTCAAACTCTGCACCATTCAGCAGTGCACAGTGAAGTGTGTGTGTGTGTGTGGCTTTGGTCAGAAACTGGACAAAAGTTAAACATTTACAAACCACAGACTGTCTGTGTCATGGCGAATACAGTCGCTGCTTGAATTCTGTCTTTAGGACGTTGTGAGTGTGGACGGAGCAGCTACAGGTTAGTTTAGCAGCCTGATTGAACCATAAAACACGCATTTCAAAAGGTTTTTCGCCTGCCGTCTTGTCTGCAGACTTGTCAAAGCATTAATTCATGTTTTTTACTAACCGGTATCAGTATGTAGTTACTTTGGCATCATTTTGAAACGTGTATTACAATGAAATCACTGTAAAATATGTGATGTTGTAGTTGGTATCTACCATAAGTGCAGTGAGTTCCAAAATATGCAGCATTACTTTAAGTCAGTCTATTATTTTCGGGAGCGACAGGGAATGTCCCAAAGATACGTCAATCAAGTGGCATCTGCTAATGGGGTGGTGGATGATAGGCTTACTTACATCTAAACACTTAAAAATACATATATATATATTTTTTTACTTTTCTTTCTTTTGCTACCTTTTTTTTTTTAACGGTGTGCGATCTACTCGCATCACAATCGCGATCGACTGGTTGGTGACCACTGAACTAGGGTAATGTGATAAGGAGTTGTTTATAGTTTGCTTAATCAGGTGACCAATAGGTTGGTAAGAAAACAATATAAAAAGCTTGATGGAAATCTGACATTTCATTAAGTTCTTGGTATGTATGGTACAAAGCTTACAGATCAGATCAGATCAGATCACTGGAGCCATGAGAAGAATAGTTTTAGTTAGCTAATTTAGCCAAGCTAAGTTAGCCTGTTTCCATTACACTTCCATACGCAAACCTTTCCACCTTAGCCAAGTAT
Source organism: Notothenia coriiceps (assembly GCF_000735185.1). NCBI lineage: Eukaryota > Metazoa > Chordata > Actinopteri > Perciformes > Nototheniidae > Notothenia > Notothenia coriiceps. The sequence goes on from NW_011337492.1 coordinate 406,329, forward strand.
AAAAATATATATATAATCCAATTAGCTGTGTTTCAACTTTACGTGTTTTATGTGCAAATAGAAATTGTGAAAAAAAAGACAAGACGGAAAAGCACCAATTCACATCAGTAAAGTGGTTGAAAACTTCATTTAAAGTATTTGGTTCATTATTTTTCATAATTCATAAACATGAGACATAATTTTTTAATTGTGAAATTATAAGAAAAAAGGCAAGAAACACACTATATTTACTCATATACAGCATGTTTCAGATAGTTTGATTGTCATTATTTTACATTTCCATCACCCACTATGATGGGGCAGTGGGGGGTTCCCGGCCTGCAGAGCACCTCCAGCTGCAGATGACAGTGAATTAAAGTTGAATTAAACTAATCTGGATTCTGATTTAATATCAATATCTGACATAAAGATCTTAAAGTGTGAGCAGCTGGAGAAGCAGGAGGTGTAAATAACAGCATGAGTAATTAGGGTCTGAGACCAGAGGTCGGCGAAGACCCTGCCAAACACACACATAACAGGGAGAACGACCTGCAAAGCACAGAACAAGGGTCTGAAATCATGACAGTAGGTTGCTCGCTACATTATATCGATGGATTATTTATCGCCCTCCGTACTTTAACAAACTCCTCCTAGGGATTTTATGTGATCGACTACAAATTCGGCAGGTAGCGTCCGTGTTCAAGGGCATTACAACACATTTACACGCTGCTGAAGGTTACTCCAATGTCTCTGTGTCACTTTGAAATGATTACTGATAATCCATCATAACAAATTGGCTTTCGTTATAGATTTCACTGGAATGTCAAATTCCTCAAACTTGTTCACATACTTGGCCAAAGCTCATTTTGATTTATTTCAACAACAAAAAAATCCAACTTGTTGCAAAATATTCATGCAGTTTATTTGGTTTTGTTGCAAAATTATGCTTTTGATTGCGAAAAATAAATCAGCATTTTCTGTTTTTGTCAACCTGTTTTACTGTCAGCAAATTCTTAATATTATTACAGTTGCTCAATCTGTTTATTTTGATCAGTATAAGTGTTGATTATTTGACTGATAAAAAGGTCTGGGTTTGAAATGTTGAGTTGCGACTAATTTAATAAAAACACAGTATAAATAAAGCTGCATTTATTATTTGTTTTGGGAAAGAGAGACTGAATCAATATAACGATGTGCTGCAAAACTAAGAGCTAAAAAGCTCTTTATTGACAAAATACTGAATCATGTAAGGACTTGAATGCCCACTGTTTGTTATACATGTATTATTCCAGACTCATACACTTCTTTACCAAACACAATGTCTTGAGTAAAAGTCAAATTGGATTTATACCAAAACACCAAACTTCAGATCATATTGACACCCTACATACCTCAATTAACAAACACATGACACGTGACAACAGTGACCAGATATTTGCATGCTTCATAGATTTCAAAAAGGCTTTCCTTTCTATTTGGCACAATGGTCTTTTTTACCAAGTTATTGAATCAGATGTAGGGGGTAAAACATGACATAATGTAATCAATGTACACAAGCAATAAGTGCGCTTTAACAAATTGGCAACAAAAGAACAACATTTTTCTCTCAGAAACGTGGAGTGAGACATGGCTGCTGTATGAGTCCAATTCTATTTAACATCTATTTCAATGAATTAGCCACTATCATAGAGACTTCTGAAGAACCTGGCCTCACTCTAGATGACTCAGAAATCAAACTCCTGCATTACGCAGATAACCTGGTTTTGCTGTCTCCTACAGAACTATGATTACAGCAGACCTGCTGCAACAGGCCGGACCTGGGCCCTGGCAGTAAACATGAACAAGACAAAGAAAAGTATCTTCCAAATAGATCCAGTTCAGAGAAACATAAATAACCTCACATTAGGAACTCTTAAAATAGAAAACGGTACAGAATAAAACAATCTAGACTTGAAATAAGTTCCACTGGGAGTTTTAACCCACCAATAAATGAACTGAAAGGGAGAACACAAAGGTCATTCTACGCAATGGAAAGTCAAATTTACATTAAAATATTGTTTAAATGACTGGAATCCGTCCATAGGACCAATTATTCTCTATAGTAGTGAAGGGTTGGGTCCTCTCCCTGTTGAAAGTTAACCAAATTATAAAAACACCAGAAACAAAACTATATCACCAATTGAAACACACAAACAAAAGCACAAAGCAAAATACAGTGCTATCTGGCCCTAGAGAAACTCTACCATGAACAACCCGGACCCCCCTAGAGGAGGTTAGGTCCACCCCCCACTTATAAAAAAATAGCACTTAACCCCTGCCTATATGCCGTGAGCTGATTATCGAGCCTTCATTGTAACAGTCACTGTGTGTGTGTGTGTTTGTGTGTGTGTGTGTGTGTGTGTGTGTGTGTGTGTGTGTGTGTGTGTGTGTGTGTGTGTGTGTGTGTGTGTGTGTGTGTGTGTGTGTGTGTGTGTGTGTATGTGTGTGTCTGAAAAACAGGCTCAGGGCTTAACAGGTTAAGTCTGGTGGACTTTGTCACTATCGTATATCACCTGACTTTGTCTTTTGTTACCGTCGTTATTCCTACAACTTTCATCAATTAGCACAATCTTATGGGAAAATTAGAGGAAGGCTCGAATTCAGATTGATAATGCAAGAATAGTGTCAAACATACTGTCTTTTATGAGTTGGATTGGCTTTACCAATCGTAATCTTACAGTAGGTCCGTGACGCTTTTTTTTCATATTAATCATTTCTATGTGCAGTACACACAAATGATAAATCATAGAGGCTTAAAATATGGCAACTGCTTATAAGAAAAAAGATGAAGGATAGGACTCTCTTTATCTTTTCTCTTTATAGAAATGTGGGTGCCACCAGTTAAATGTCCATTACATTCAGACAAACAGGACTTTTTCTTCTGACATTTTCCCTTACACACACACACACACACACACACACACACACACACACACACACACACACACACACACACACACACACACACATACATTAAGCTCTTGGGTCGACCCTTCAATCATCAATCAAAGTCTTCATTAGCTATAATCCGTACATTTCCACATCATCACAAGGCATCTCGAGTTTTGGAAGTATAACCATTGGACCATCAAATCGGTGAAAAAGTCTGTTCAACTTTAGTTCTTCTTCTTCTTTTATAAAGACATTTTATTTTCTTGGTTTCATTTATTTCTATCTTTGATTGTGTCTTTTTAAAGATGGTAGATGGATCCGGAGTCTTAACAGAAAGAGTTTAATGATGATAAAAAATGACTGAATTGACATTTAATAATATTTCTGAGCCAAATCAAGTCCCTTTCATTGACATAAAGGCTTTGCTTGTGGCCAAATTACAAATTAAATGGACAGCGGCCTTTTCTCATGGGGGAAATTCATTAAATGAATCTTCAATCACTGGAAAACTCCGATCTTTGAAAGAGTATTCATCATCACAAAGACATGCTCTCCGCTTCAAATATTTATTTTCAAAAAGAGACATGAACTTACTGAAAGCTCGCCCTGTGTCGGCTGCTGCGGTGCATCATTCAAAAATGATGTTCCTAGAGAACATGACCACAGCAGGTTTACGTTGGTTAGCTGTTTAAATGCACGGCGGCCAGCAGACAATTGGACGGAGAGTAAACCGCAGGAAAGTTTGACAAGCTTGTACATATGAGTCATTGGCTGGTTCATTAGGTCATGCACATGTGTTTGTGTTTCAAGGAATCTGTGGTTTTCACCTCCCACTAACAGTACATCTCATACACAAGACCTTCAAAGTTCATCTGGTTTCTATGAACATTTTCCAACCTCTGAATATCTTCACCTGCCAGCTTTGAGATCTGTTTTTTTTCTTCGTCTCTCTTTCTTAGAAAGTGTTTTTTTCCACACAAGCCAGAACACTAATCCTTAAATATGTCTTGCCTCTCGCATTGAAATGATGCTAACACAGGGATGCACGACATAAATACCAAGTGAATCAGTGGATTTCATTTTATCTGCAGAAAGATTGGTTTTTATTGATTATCGATGTCAAGTTAATTATTATTGTACACCTCAATAAGTTGAGCTAATCGTCATACGACTACTTCTGATAGCTGGTCTTTTTTCGGATCCTGTTGCAAGTTGGCAAAATGTCTATAGGTTTATTCTGAAGCAAACCATTTATAAAAAAAAATTATATAGTAAAGAGCAATGTTAGAAAACATTTAGGTATAGTCTTATTTGTCGCTGACTCTGACAAAGGATATCGGTGGCGGTTGTTTAACTCTACTTTATTAACTTTGATTCCTTTATGGTTCAAATTCAACTTTTTTTGTTTTAGTTTAACAACACTGCTGACACTTTTCTGGAGAAATTATAATCCAGTTGATTATCAATTTAAAGAAAAACTGTGATTTGTTTAAATTACATGGCCATTTCTACTGATCATAATTCCATCGTTGAGGTCTACTAGAATAGATTTATATTGTTCGATGTTCCAAAATCACATTGATTTCTCATACAGCATCTCTGTATAGTATGTGTATTTACTCTCTGTCCTAAACGGCTTGCTGTGCTCTGATTGGTCAGCTCGCCCACTCTGTTCTGATGAGTCCACCACCGTTACAGCAGAACACCAGTGTTTATGTGTTACAATGGTGTTTGTTAGCAACCAGAAAATGACACCAGTAATGAAAAACAGATGAGAATGCTGCGTGGGGTCTGGGTGCCCTGTTGGCGGGACGTTGCCGGGCTCCCTGCTCCGCCCTGTAGGGCTCGAGGAGTGGACAGTGTGAGCTGGATTAGTGGTGTCATTTCCTGGTTGCTGCGTTGGGTCTGAGAGACACCTCGGAACTCAGCCTGAGCACACACACACTCACAGCCAGCCTGTGATTGTGTGTGTGTGTGGGGATCCGCGTAGCCGCGGCTGAGAAAAGATAAGGCTGAGTGAGTGTGTATGTGTGAGGAGCTATGACCAGGAAGAAACAAATGGAAAAAGAGAAATCTCCAACGAGGCCTTCTGGGGCAGCATAGACAGGTCTTTTCTGTGTTAGAGTTGTACTCGCTTCAGGGTGTACTTTGAGGGTTTGTGACTCTGCAGACCGTTTACATGCAGAAAAAGCTACATAACACACAAGGGGACGGCTAATAACCGGAAAAGCATGACCTGGGACCTTTACATTTTATTGAGATCTCCATAGAGCTACAGAGTTGAGTAATCACTCTCTGTGGGCTCAGAAGACCGACCCCGTCCACATTAAGCCATCATTTGCCATCAACTGTTTATCTAAAAATGCTAATTTGTAGCTTTAATCCAATTACTAAACATTTGTTTAAAAGTGAAAACATCTGTTAACCTGTTGAACCCCATTGGCCCGACCCCGGGCGGAAAAACGCATCCTCTGCAGGAAACAGCGTCTGAGGGCTTCTTAAGATTGAATAAACTATGAATGTTTCATATCCATGTAACCGGAAGAAAGTCAGCTAACTGATCTTTTTTATTTTTTTTGCAAAAAAAAAAACACAAAGCTAACGCTGAGCCTCTGAGCCCCCAGCGAAAAAATGCTGCCGCTGTTTGCACAGAAAACAAGGTATAACACCCTTATTGCTTATTGTAACTGCACATCCAACATATCGATTAGCATTGTTAGAATACACAGAATCGATAGGTATCTATATCATCCCTCCATGATAAGAACTCGCGACATTAGAAACAAAAACAGACATCACAACATGTGGCGCTAGGTAGCGAATACAGCAATATGTCTTACCTTCGTCGTTGATTAAAAGTTGTCTTCAATGACATTAAAACGATAAAAACGCTGCTGAAGGTTAAGCCATAGGTTGGCGGTGGCGGTTAGCAATAAACCTACTTTTAAGTTTTCAGATTTCAGAGCGTGAGACAGGTTTCGCTTTACAGGGTACTTATTATATGTTGTACTTTGGATTCCTAAAGCTTTTAGTCTACCATCATTCAAGGGTGGTTTTCACTATAAGTAAAAAAGAATTTTTGGAAGGACACTATCATTTAAAGTTTTTTACTATGTTCAATCTGAATTTTCTTTAAAATCACAAAGACAACTTGTTGAAGTTCAGGAAAAGATCGTTTATGGGTTAAAGTTACTACTTTGTTAAGTTTAGCGGGATTGTGGTCATGGTTTAACAGTTCTGAGGGTTCGATGTTACTCTAAAGGGAAATCAATGTTTATTTTAATTTTTCTCATGGACTCTCATTTGACCAAAACCCTACAAATTGCTGAAAAATTGTCTGCTTTCCTAATTTGGTAATCTGGTATGTCCTTACAACTACACTTGGAAAAAAACGCACCTATATGGACCACAAATGCCGTTCAATGTCTCTAAGAAGACAAGTAGAAATGACTTTATAATCATCATACAGCATGCCTTCCTTCCAACATGCCATCACAGACAATTTGAACAACGCTCTAACAATAACACACATAACCAATATTAATATACATTCAGACACAAAATATATCTTTTTTTTAATTGATTCTGAGGGACTAAAACCAGAGAACCTGAGTCACTGACTGAATCCGTTTGTTATCAAAGTAACATCCTCTACGCCAGGGGTCGGCAACCTTTTTGATATGAAGTGCCATTTAAAAAAATAATTGTTATCAGCGTGCCAACGATCGAGAATTATCAACGGGGGGGG
>NW_011337492.1:413020-413309 GCF_000735185.1 Notothenia coriiceps
GTCAACTATCAGCAGGAGGGCGGGGGGAGCCTCGCTGCGGGGAAGCAGTGTGTGGACCTGTCAACGCAACTTATGATGCCGAATTTAACAAACAAATTTCAATAGTTGGTTTAAACGGCATAATAATAAGGACGATCGTCCGTTCTGTGATTCTCCAGTGCACACATGTTATGATATTAGGGTCATGCAGAGTGAGATGAGATCGCTGTCCCTTTAAGAGAGAGAGAAAGAGGGGTGTGGCTTGTGCATGTGTGTTTGTGGATGGGAGAGCGACAGTGAGGGAACGTGT
>NW_011337492.1:414616-421123 GCF_000735185.1 Notothenia coriiceps
GCTAACTGTCAGACCTGCACTCTGCCGAGAACGCACAAGGTGCATTATTTTGAAACACACGCAAGAGACAAAAAAACAGCAGCACTTGCCCCCAATATTCAATCAATATATATTTTTAATTATATCGTTTGTGTCTTTTTTGTGTTAGGAGAGAGTCTTGCAGGAGTGCCAGATGAATGTATGGTAGATGACATACGACATGGCCGAAGTGCTTGAATATTCAGCCATGTTGCTGGTGCAATAATGATGTACCCCCAGTGGGAGTGCCACCCCACGCCTGGAATACTAGTATAATACTCCATTGAACTATAAATTACTAAACAAAGCACTTAATATATAATAAGGACTGGCTTATCTAAACCAGTTGAGTAGCAGCTTGAAATGTTTAGCTCTATGAAACCTGATGTACTTATATGATCTCGTTTTCTTCAGGTTTATCTTCTTGGTCGAATGCAAGTTATTGTAAGTCCGCTTTGGAAAAAGCGTCAGCTAAATGTAAATGTAACTGTCATAATAGAATACTAACATCTTTTTTAACACTTCATTTAAATCATGATCGTTATACATTTTTCTGTCACTCGTCTGAGGCCAATTCACTGATGAGCAATGAGCAACTCTTTGTAAAGAGTTTGCTATGTCAACAAATCCCTACATCGATCCAAATCTTTATGTACTATTTTAAAATCCAGTTTTAACATCTGAGTATTATAAAGATTCATAATTCATTGATAAAATAGACATTCAAATCTGTGTCGAACCAGGTATTTCTGCCACAGTTACTGACAGAGGTGTGGACGTCGAGTTCACATTACTTGGGACTCGGAGTCCAGGATCGAGTTCACCAATTTGATGACTTGAGACTCGGACCTTTTGAAGAAAATCACAAAACACTTGCGAACTCGACTTGGACTTAACCACCAATAAAGCTCGGACTTGACTTGGACTTGAGCCTTCTGACTTGAAGGTGACTTGATCATTTAATTCAGAGGTCTCCAACACGCCGATCCGCGGAGATGCCGCTTAGAAGAGCAGCTCCCGTCGGAGGAGAGCCAGAATCTTCAAGCCGCTTACTCTTTCTGAGAAATTCTTTGCAGACAGGGGCCGTCTTTATTTAAGCTGGTCACCATGCGGCCAATCATATGCGGAGGACACACTAGGATCATACCATTATGTGGAAGAAGGGTGGGGGGCACCGCACGGTGTAGTGGTACAGGCCAGCTGCACAGAGCGACGGGAGACGGATTTAAAGAACGCGCGCGGAAAAGTCCAAGAAATGAGCGAAAACCAAAAAAAGGAAGCAGCCATCTGGCACTGCATTTCAGATGATATTGAGAAAGCAAAGCTGGAGTGCAGGATTTGTTAAAATGGAAAATAGGCCTTCAGAGCAGGGTTTTTTTTTGGTAACCACTCAGGATTTATTGTCAGAGGTGGGAGAAGTTCAGATCTTGTACTTAAGTAAAAGTACCAGAGTGTAGGAATACGCGGTTACAATAAAAAGTCCTGCATTCAAAATGTTACAAGTAAAAGTACAAAAGTATTAGCATCAAAATATACTCAAAGTACCACCTGCAGAGTGATCTAGATTCAGGTCTTCTTTTCCCCATAGAGACCGCCTCACTGCACATTATCCCTTGCATAAAGATAGATTGTGGGTCCCTTATAACATGTTGTACATAGTGGAAATAAACATTCTGGTCACCTCAACATCAGGGATCTTATACATTAAACTCCTTCTGAATCAAACCGTCAAGGTAGCATTACCTTACTAATCCCTCTTAACATAGAAGAAAACACGTTACTTTACCAGCAGAGAGAAAATTGATTATTAAATGATTAATGTGACTAATAAAGAGCAGTTTGATTATTACGTATTATTCTGTTGATCGATGTCATTACATTTGGTGAAAAGCACATAAGGACTTGTTTAAGACTCGTTTTGTCAAAGTTTAGGACTTGGACTTGACTTGAACTTGCCCATCCTGACTTGAGACTTGACTTGGACTTGAGCGCGAAGACTTGAGACTTGACTCGGACTTGCAAAACAATGACTTGGTCCCACCTCTGGTTACTGATAAGGATTATCATGTTATTATTATTATAATGTACTATTTGTAGAATTAGATTTGCTTTGTGGCTGCATTTTGATGATGCGTGGGTCAACCAGAAAAAAAAAACTGATTCAATCCGATGAATTACTGTATTACAAATGTAAATGGAGTATTTTACTTGAGACCTGCGGATGAATTGGTATTAGTCATAAGTATAACTCATGTTTTGTTACAGGACAGTAAAAGTCAATGATTGCAGGGCAGAATGTGATCCTGCTGCCTTAAAATCCCAAATGCACCTGTGGTTCTTTTTATATGTGACACACCTATCAACTTATTTTTATTGTGGAAGTTAACTTATTTTTATTGTTTTAGTTTGACAAAACATTTTAACACATCACCTTGAGCTTTAGGACATTTTATTTTTCACTATTTTCTGCCATTTTAGAGAGCAAATTATTATGTTGATAAACACAATAATTGAAGCTGCAGTTGACATTTATTTAATTTTTTTCTAACAGTCCAAACCCCCTAAATCTTAAATTAACAATTATATGTAGTAAAATAATGTAATTCTCACATCAGCTAGAAAATTACATTTTGGGCATTTCACTTGAAGATTAGCTTCAGTGATTAATCAGTCGGTAACTAAGTTGTGGAATATTTAGTTTGCTCTAATTGGCGTTTAAAAGGAAATACATGTTTTCAAGTAGAATTTTTTTTTAACCAAATCTCTTGGCATTCCCCAGGATTCGGTGGACATCTTGGATAAAGGTCAAGGAAGCCATATTCCATTCTGACGCCAGGCCTGAGATGTGGTTGAAAGCTCCAGAAGAAACAAGTAAGTGTTGTGTTAACACTAACTGTGGCATCTGAAATGTTTTTTACTGTAGAAGAAATAACTACATGAAAAGGGTTAGGGTGAGGGTGCTGCTGACACTTAAAACGTATGATTTGTATTCCGATTTTTTAAACGTACACAGGTCTGAGTTTAGTCTCTGTACTTTCAATGTTAATGTTTTACCAACACGTGACTGAGCACAAAGTATCAAAAACAAAACAAAAAAACACATTTTGAAATGACATCAAGTGTGTTTTCCTTATTTAGTTGGCTTGTTTTTGATCAGATTATTAGTTGATTTGATAAGAGAAGTTCTCCAACGGCTGCTTGTATTCAGACATCATTTCTAAACTTTTACTTGTTTAGTTGAACAGTTTTGTATAAAATTGTGAATATTCCTTAAGGCAATTAGAACGGGATCCTGGAAATCCTTTTGGCACTACTTTAAAGAAACATTTCAACCATACCCTATTTTAATTATAATGTTATATTATGTATCTATGTTCATGTAAGATGAGATCAATTCAAATAATCGCTGTAGGGAAATTCAGGTGTGATGAAACAGGATCGACAGGCATAATAATAATTCACACAGGGATAATAAGAAGTGACACCTTAAATATAAATAACAACAATGGGATTTGGTAAAAACTAGAGTGGCTGAGTTTAAATTAATTCAGAAAATACCAAGCATTAAAGCAGGAACTTTGGGTAATTGGGGATGAAGGATAATCTTACTCAGCCTCTCAGACTGATTTGTAAGTGCTGAATAACGTCATGACACTGAAAAAAAAGACAACATTAGTCAAATATTTCATTTGGAGTTTCACAGTTGCTGAATATATCTGCAGTGTTTCAACCTGTCATCAGAAGGTGATGCAGGTGTTTGGTGTGAGCAGCGCGTTATGTGAACAATTAACATTAGTTGTGTGTGTGTGTGTGTTTGTTTTGCTGCACTTGTGAGGACCAAGTTTTGAGTAACAACCCGTTTTGTGAGCACATTTTTGATGTCAATCAATCAATCAATAAATCAACAACTTTATTAATCCCGCAAGGGGCAATTGGTTATGAGCAGCAGCTTATGTCATGTACACAGGCAGGAACATACAAGAAGAAAACACACAGATACACCCGGAGCGCAGATGTTGATAATGATGTGTGTTTGTTTTGTCACTGACCTCAAGTTTTTCAATTTGTCTTCTACTTCTCACTGCTCCCTCCTGTCTCCTGTATCCCCCCCGCCCCCATTCTCCCCCTACTCTCCCTCTATGTTTCCTAATTGCTCTCTTCTCTCTTTTTCGTGCGCTCCCAACTCCCAAAAATCCAAATAACATTTGTTGAGATGCAGCTCCATGCCTCGCTCACCGGTGATTATTCATTCTCCTTTTCATTTTCTTTATTTAACTTTGATTTCCCCCGGTTAGTTATTTGAGATTGAGTGGGGAGCATGAAGAGGGTCTTCCACACCGGAGCACTGAGTTTCTAGCCCCCTATATAGGCATGGTCCTGGCTCAAGGGCCCTTTAGCGGGGCAGTGAAGACCAACTTTGACCTTTGACCTCATTGTGCAAAATTAGGGAGTTTACTCTTGTGTGTACATGTTTCTGAGAGAAGGCTTTTTTAGCTACAAGGACAATAATGACCAAAATGTTATAATAAGGGACAGACATTTCAAAAAATACAAGTATGAATGAAGAAAACAAGGCAGAGCGACGGTAAAACAAGAGAAGCATTTTCAGAAGTCACTGCAATCAAATCATTGGCGATATTCGATTGATTCATACAGAAAATATTCAGAGTATTTCAGCATGCAGTAATCCTAATATTTCCATGGAAACAGAGTTTAGGCAAACAGCAGAACCCGACAGTAAACAAGATAAGGTGTGCGTGCCTCAGCATCCCAGCTAATCTCAGGCACGCATCTCGCTCAGGTTTCTCATAAGTGAGATAAGAGCTTGTCCAAGTTATTGCCAATGTGAAAATATGTTTGCACGCAGCCAGTCAAATAAAAAGAAAACCTGAATATCTTGGGTAATAATTTGATGTTGATCTAAGTTAATATGGGCACAGACAGGTCACGGTCTGCAACCTGTTGAGAAAACTGTAATGAAAGGTTTTTGGAAAATATCTGGAAACTTAGAATATTTGTTCAAAATATAACTTTGTGATTTAATCCAGCACTAAAAGAAGAACTTCTTCACTTCTTTCTTTCAGAATGAGGCGAAAAGTATGAAACAAGGTTAAAATCACTACAAGTCTGGGCATGTTGAGAGCTGTACATACACAAAAGGGGAGTTAGTCGGTTCCATAAGAGGCAGCATGCGGGACCGGGATTCTGGGATTTGTAGTCTTTCTAGTTGACATACAAATTATTTGTTAAGATTGACAAACATCATATGTGTAATTTGTGGCACAATTCAACGGGATCGAAAGACACGTTTTCTCTCTCCATTGACTCTCCAATACATACTTTTTCCGAAATAAGGTCCCATGGAGGTCCCCGGAAGGGGAGGGACTTCACCTCTCTATAGCAGATTGTTAAGATCCATATGTCACGGATAGGATCATATTCTGTGCTAAATAAGAGATATGTAATCATTTACAAAACATCACCGTGTTTTTATTTAACAAAATAATGTTGTTTAATCCACGTTGGCGTATTACAAAAACAATTGGTTTGTTTTTTCATCAGGAAATCCAGCCCGGCTCAAACAATCAATTTGAATCATTTAATGTATCATATGTTCGCCGAATTGACATGAAAGCACTAACTCATTGACAAAATCAAACAGGATTTATCCAAATGGTCCACATTACCAATATCACTGCTAGGAAGAATCAATGTCATAAAAATGAATATTCTACCGAGATGTATTTTTCTTTTTCAAACGTTACCATGCTATTTATCCGCTGATTATTTTAAATCTCTCAATAGACACATCTCAAAATGTATCTGGTGTAATAAAAAACCAAGAATCAAGTTAATTACTCTTATGAAACCAGAAACCATGGGGGGTCTTGGTCTTCCCAACTTTCAACACTACTTCTGGTCAGTTCAATTAAGAAATGTACCATCTTGGTTTCTGGGAAGAAAGGATTCACTATGGGTTCAGATAGAAGCCAATGTCTTTGACCCGTTGCCAGTGGAAACTCTTATATTTGTTAAAGACTTCAATAAGGTGAAAAATATGGCCAAATGTTTTACAGTGGTCAATACACTTTTAGCCTGGAGGGACTGTACAAAAAAAGTTCATGTTAACTCAGGTATTTCAATCTTTTCTCCTATTTTGAACAATCCTGATCTTAGCAAATATTTGTTGTCAATCAATATAAACAAATGGACGAAATCAGGTATAAAGGAATTGAAACATTTGTTTCACAAAGATATAACATTGAAAATCATTGAATGATTTAAGAGCAGAATATGACATTTCAAATAAGGATTTTTTCAGATACCTGCAAATTAGGAACGTGATCCAATCAATTATTAAAAGCAATAAATTGAGATCGGGATTGTTGGAAGAGGAGGAGATATTGATGTCATCGAGCACAATCAAAGGTAAAATTAAGAGAATTTAATGCAGTTTTTTCTAAAAGAGCTCAGTCATCCTTTCCAACT
>NW_011337493.1:0-298 GCF_000735185.1 Notothenia coriiceps
CACACACACACACACACACACACACACACACACACACACACACACACACACACACACACACACACACACACACCTTCATTCAGAATCATACATTCATTTCTCTTACACACTCATTACCCTACACACACATTTAGTGGGCGGCTGTGGCTAAGTGGTAAGGTGCTGGACTTCGAATCAGGAGTCACAGCAGGTTCAAACCCCACTGCAGTCAGCATGTCGTTGTGTCCCTGAGACACTTCACCCCAAGTTGCTCCTGTGGGGATTGCCCACAGTATTGAGTATGGAAGTTGCTTTGGAT
>NW_011337494.1:0-4477 GCF_000735185.1 Notothenia coriiceps
GGAAACCAAGTCAGCCCATAAGCTTTCCTGTTTGAAGAAAAGGGAATGCAATATGGAGTGAATCTTTCCTAACATACCATCATATCCTAAAGAACAATACTTTCTAGGAAAATAAATGAAGACAAATCAGGGAATCCAAGCCAAATGCATGTCCCAATATGCATTGTACACCAGAATGTTTAAGTACTTCTCTAAGGGTTTACTAGGAGGCAGTGTAGCTTCTTCCCACATGAGCACACTCACAGCGTCAGGTCTTTTTCAGAAGGAGATGCTGACCTACAGTGTTGTCCTGCTGCTGTCTCTCAGTGAGATGGAGCTGCTCCACTCACACTCAGGTTTCTCTCTCTACAGTTGTACAGCTACAGAACAGCTGCCACACTGTGTTATGTTTCTTATCAGCCTTCCCCCTGCAGAGGAACTACATCTCTCTGATGTGAGGCCGCTTGTTCCCAGAAACTCAAGGTATGTATGTCATGTACCTCAGTGCAGAGATTGAAACATCTTAATGTCACATGGGAGGGAGACATGGCAACACATACTGCAGTGGGGGAACAGGACAATATTTGGAAAAAATGATGAACCATTTAGGGGCTGTTTTTTAATCAGGAGTCTAAATACAGCGGCTCTTCTTCCTCCGCAGGCTGAGGAGGTTCAACATGGACTCCAGGATACTCTGCAACTTCTACAGGTGCACCATAGAGAGTATCCTGACTGGCTGCATCACGGCCTGGTACGGCAGCTGCACCGCCCTCAATCGTAAGGCTTTACAGAGGGTGGTGAAAACTGCACAGAACATCACCAGGACGGAGCTGCCATCCATGGAGGACCTCTACTCCCAGCGGCTCAGGAAAAAAGCCCTCCGGATTATAAAAGACCACCATCACCCCAGCCACAAACTGTTCAGTCTGCTGCCTACTGCAGCATCCGGACAAAAACCACCAGATTCAGAGACGGTTTCATCCCACAGGCCATAAGACTGTTAAACACATGAACTGTTGAAACAACATCCATAACATTCATCTGCTACTTAGTAATTATTTATCTATTATCATTCCAATAGCTTGCATAGACTCTTCACTATTTCACTTTTTTTAAACTATTTTTCTTTTTGTATTTACTTTTTAATATTTACTTGCACTATATTTTTCTGTTTTTCTGTATTATTGTGTTGCACTGTTGGAGAAGCCTGTGACCTAAGATTTTCATTGAAATAACTACACTGTAGCTATGTTGGTATGACAAATAAAGAACCTTGAACCTTGAAAATAAGTGAGACAAGAAAAGAAGAACATGTTATCTGGACTCATGAGATACTACAGCCTTCAACATATCATATTCAATATACATTTCATAAACACATGTAAATAGAGAGGCTAGTGCTGAAACATTACTTTGGAGAGCAGACTTCTACAACCCAGTGGAGAGGATCATTGGGACGGTCATCTTTGAGCTCCCAGCAAACTGACATATCTTCCTCTAGCACTTTCTCCAGAGTCAAGGTGACTTATGTGCACATGGGTTTCATATTCCCCTTAATCTTTCCGCTTTTTGATCTATGAAATGTGCTACAGTGTATAAAAAGAGATTGATTTGGATGGCTTGCATTTCTAAACAGAGTGTGGAGAGAGGATGAAGAGCATGGAGGAGTTTCCATCATCTCAGCAGAAACTCTGCAATGTCACACAATGTATATTCATCTTCTATAATGCTTTGTTTTCAGTGTTCCTTTCTACATGACTCTATTCTACAGTCCAGAAACATATTGTAGAAACATAAGTCATGGCTTTAATCCATTCATTGATCAAGAACGGAGCTGTGTTAAAAGAGTCAGTAGAGTTTAATGTAGTTTGCTTTAAGCAGACAACTTCAGATGGTGGTTATCAAAACGTTTAAATACAAACTATAAAAGGCCCAGTAGACCAGGTAGCATTAAAAAAAATAACCAGTGTATTTTAACTCAGCAGGTATGAGTTAGGAAGAGACAGTCGTTAATAAAATGACAAAGTGTTTAACATAGTTGTACTTGAATATCCTCCATATCTATCTTGAATATTGGTAGATGGTAATATTGGCCTTTTAAATCAACCTTTAATGGAAGTCATCAGATTAGATGAGTCAGCCTATTGTGCACTAAATTCCTCAATTTAGGTTCTCAAGATACTCAAAAAAAATGGTCGCTACAGATTTGTTTTGCTTCTACAAAAGCTGAGGAAAGAATCCGTTTTTTTTTTTTGCCAGATACTGGGAAACTGACCAGGGGTCTGATTATGCTTCTCTCTCTCAAGCATTGCTGAACAACACTGGAGGAGTTAGTGACTAAACAGCTACCTAATTTCCCTAAAATGTAATTCAATATTGAACTGTGACACACTTGCACAGTATTTGAAGTACACTTTTTGAGATGTACTAATCTGGGAAAGTGTTAATAAACCCTGCATATTGTGTTCAAAAGGTGAGAGACTTGATGCTGCGGCAGTCCCAAAAGCCATAAAGCCTAATTAAGTCAATTCAATATTGTGTGTGTGTGTGTGTGTGTGTGTGTGTGTGTCTGTCTGTGTGTGTCTGTGTCTGTGTGTGTGTCTGGGACCCACTGTAATCTATGTTGCATGGAGGGGAATCTAATGAGAAAGCGGAGAGATTCCCACACATAATCACACAATGATTAAAACATAAACATAACCCACGCAGCACAGCAGATCCCCCTGTAGCAAAAACAGGTGAACACATCCACCCTTAATACTTGTTGTTTACATTCCACAAACACACACTAAGTGTAGAGTATAAAGATCATCAACATGGGGACAACATTACAAAGATAGGAGAACCAGGTGGAGGTACAGTGACACAGTGTATCAGAATCAGGGTGGTAGAGAGAGTCCGATTATATTTTCGTTCAGAAAGAAGTGGGAAATATCTACCTTGTGAAACAATTTGCACAGGTCTCTGATCTTAGAAGAAATGTCCCATTGCCAGCTTACGATTCAGGACATGAAGCAGCCTCTACATGAGCTGAATACATAGATTATGTGTGGGCGAGTTAGGAAGAGGGAATGGAATAAACAGAGTTACGACTGAAAGAAAGAGTGAAGGGAGACTCTGGTGAGACACTCCATCTGCTGACAAAACACAATGGTGGTACCACAATTCATTTCACAATGATACAATCAGCCACCATCTTTAATCCCGAACTCACCACAATGTGAAACATATATATTTTATTATATCATGTGTGCTCCCTCATCCTGTCTCCCCACAAGATATCAGCATGGTGTGTACACAGGTGGGTGTAAACCTGCAACATGGAGGCAAACCTTTGATATGGCTGTTTTTAATGCCATTGTAACATCACTGGGCTACTAAAACATCAAAGGCTCCTGGTTCTCTGAAGCAGAAAACACACACACCGAGTCTCAAAATAACATCTAATATTGGATTGAATTCAAACTGCCAACTTATTTTCAGAAGATCTGATATTTGACTCATTACGGTTGTGAGTTGCTGAATGTACGATGAACTGCACAGGGTCACTGCTGTGATATGTGGGCTGCGTGGGGATCTGTAAGGTTTTGATCAATGCAGCTTCAACAGAAAATAACCTTCCACTAAGAGAGAAAAACAGATACACCGATGATCTCTCAATCTGTGTGTAGCTGTTTCTTTAACATTTTTGCAAACACAAAATCAGACTTCAACCTTTTAGTATGTTTCCCTCCACATACACACTGGGAAAGTCTCACATGTATCTCTCTTGCATTCAGCAGCAGGATTCAGCTGAACTTCCTGAACAGATTGAACAGAAAGGCAGAGAGCCCAGCTGTTCTCCTGAGGATTATCCTGTTGAGTCTCTGCAGACTTGTTAGCTCGATCACTTCTATCCCCGTCATATCAACTCCTACCTCCAGATTAAGACCAGCGAACATGTTGGCCATGTCGAACTGTGGTTCTGATGCATAATGTCTATGCGTCATCTATCAATGTCAAACACTGACATCAGTTCAACTCCCAAATAATGAAGGATGTTGAGGTTGCATGCAGTATAAGACTATAATGTTATGGATGATGTACTGGCGTATATGATTATCCTGCTTTCTCTTAGATTAGGCTAATGTTATGAAGCTAAAACAGGAGGACTAGAATTGTAGACGCTTGTAGCTACACCAGCCACATTCCAAATGTTGAAAATGTGTAAACACTGGGTTGTTAGATCTAAGGATTAAGAAAAAAATATGAGAAGTGTGCATGAACTTTTCCACAATACAGATTTTGTGTGTCTAGAGAAGCTGCCAGATTGCTTACCACCTGCCTGTTAAACCTGTAAGCTGCTTACTCTCACTCTCTACAGTACATATGTATCAAGACTCGGTTCCAGGTGAGAACCGATAAGAAAATGCCGGGTACCGGGCACCCATACAAAATACACAATTTCGGTTTTGCTTAACGGTTCCTAAACGCGGTAGACCCTGTACTCCACCGGGTC
>NW_011337495.1:0-14619 GCF_000735185.1 Notothenia coriiceps
TGGGAAGAGACCGAAGGGGTAGACCTAGAACCAGATGGAGGGATTATATCTCTTCGCTGGCCGTGGGAGCGCCTTGGGACTCCCCCAGTCAGAGCTGGTTGATGTGGCAGGAAAGAAGTTTGGGGCTCTCTGCTGGAACTGCTACCTCCGCGACCCGACCACGGATAAGCGGGAGAAGATGGATGGATGGATGGAGAATGGTATCTGTGTTGTTGATCTGTAATATTACAGTGTTACGTTGATTTGTTTGTCCTTCTCGGACCATGCATTACGCATTTCAGTGGTTTTGTGTTAGAAAAGAAAGCAACCAATCAGATCTTGTTCTGGGTCTCTGGGTAGAATATCCTTCAACCAAGGTATTCTACATCCTTGATAGAATGCCCTGGCCGTTGCACTGAATGAGAGCGTTCGTTTGGACTGACAGTTTGATCAACCAATCATATATTGATTTGTAGCCAATGGGCGTATTCTTTCAGAGTTTCCCTCGGTTCCAGTTTACTCTAGAAGGCCCGGTAGTTCACTGGCTCGAGACAGAGGATTGGATGAATGCGAGGAAGCAATTCATTTGGCGTTTTTATCGTTGAAATGACAAGTGCAACAGGTGAAGATGATGTTGTTGCGGAATTGTTGCGAGTACCCTTTTCAAGACGACAATTCAGTGAAAAGACGGACATTATAACAGCGGGGGGGGGGGGTCCAGTTGTGGTCCAGTTGTGATAGACACGGTTTGCCACTGCCGCTACTATTGCAGTTAACTTGTTCCTCCTAAAAGGCTAGTTAATTAAACAATGTTCATATAAGAGAGCGTTATACCATTCCAGAACACATTTGTTTAAGCTGTGACTAATACACCTGTTACTGATTGTATACTCATTAAGTTTGCATCAGTTATACAAACCTAACCAAAATCCATTGTTGTTGTTTTCATACATTTATCATGCTGCAGCTGTTTTGGGATTTTTAAACTCTTGGATTCTTTTGAGATACAACCTCTCTTACTAATTGTTTATCTTAATTGTACATCCATCATATAAATTCCAGCATTAAAAAAAGCTTGCTTAGTGAGTTTAAACTCAAAATATTGTACAGAAAACGTACTATTGTTTTTTGAATTTGCATCTAACTGATATATTAGTTTTATGTAATACCGCTGTCACCCTGTTTCCCGTCAACCTCCACTCTCCACATCCCTAACACACATGACCTTAAAACACTTCCTGGTTCTGTAGAGCCTGAAATAGGACACAGATACACCTTTAAACACCCGATGTATTATGTGTTGTTGTGCGTTGTCACCTTATCATAGCTTGGGAGGGGTAAGGATAGGCAGAATTAAGCAGATCAATCACTGAGGCAGTACACTCTTACAAGAAAGGAATTATGAAGGCCCGTAATTGTTATTCATGAAAAATACAATCTGACAAAGTAAGATTTTCTGATCCACAACTGGCTTTCCAGGAGGTGGAGTGAGAGAACATGGGCTGCTTTATAGAGAGCCCAGGGGAACATGATTTCCTTCAATGAATATCATTTGGCATATCCCCGTCCCACGCCTTCAATAATTTACAGTATTGATTTAAAACAAAGTCATACACTGTGAAGTGGATTGAGGAATACAGTGCCTTCATTTAATGCTTTAGTGATCTGTGGCTTCTGATTTGGTGCACAACAACCAACAACAACGAAACATACATCTGAATTAAGCCTGTAGGGAGCATTGACACATGTATCTGTCAATTTGAAATAGGGACTAAAAAGAGAAAATATGATATTCACCAGTGATACTGCACATCATGGTACCACCAAGTATAATAAGAAAAATGCATTATGGGCCAAAAAAACACAATATAAAAAGATATCACTTTATCCACACTTTAGAAAAATCCTACAAGTTATTAATGATATAAGCCCTCGTCTTTGACATTTCCAATCAATTACAGATTGTATCCAGGTGATTTAATTCGATTTGGTGTTGCAGTGGAGCGGTTTTAGGATGCACGGCATTAATCAAAGAATTATGCGGAGCGAAACACAGGGGAGGCCTGTTGTCACTCTTACAGCCAAATCAATCAGCCTCTGTGAGCCCCCCTCTGAACACACAGGCCATTTTTATTCTCCTGATATCTGGGTGCACGTTTGTGATACACGAGTGTTTCTGTTGTTTTGACAGGGTCTTTCCTTAATCACCAGGGATATATCAAATAATAAAAGACATATCAGCTAATATATATTTAGATTCCAACCGGACAATTCCCAGTTTAAATGTATCTTCCCTGACATAATTCTTATACCTGGCATTAATGTACTTTTTGTGAATAATATTTGTATTAAGAAGTACAGGGGGATTTGAGGATTGGTATTGTATGAGTTATATGGTGAGCTGCCTTCTCTATAACCCCGGCGCTTCAGAATAAAAGGCTTATAGTCATTTTGTTCTTATTATTGTGAATATCAAACATGTTATATCCTTTAACACAAGCCCACCAGTGAATTAAACTCATCACGCTCATCTTGATGGGTTTCATTCTTCTTTGTCCAGAGAGATTGATGCTGCTGCTCGCCAGGTGAAAGTCAGACTCTACCACCCACTTGGTGTGTGTGCAGGTCTCTCTGTATGCACCGAACCACACACACACAGCCAAAATGCAAAACAGTTATTTTCCAGGTCCGACCTCCCTGTGTTCAAAGCTGTACGGTGTGTAGGTAGTTAAATCTGACTGTGCTCATAATTCACAACTGCGGTTAGATAAGCATCTTGGAAAATCTCCAGAGCAATTAGCACAGTTCTCCCAGACTGTTTTCACTGTACGGCTTATCTGATCCCACTGCTAATATAGCCTCACAAATTGCAATAAACGCAAAACAAAAAGGTCACCAACGGGCAATTTCTTTCAAATACTGCACACACTTATCTAATATAGGCAAAGACCTTTGCTTGACTACCATGCAGTGCTATCATATGATACAAATCAGTGCAAGCAGAGCATTTGTCTGTGGTGTCTGAATCCGCTTCATGGCAAATCATGTGGAAAGCCTTTCCTTTCTTTTGGTCTACTAGCAGAACTCGACATCAATCCCCCTAGGATCTGACTCCATTCACACCTCTGAATGACATACACTTCATCCACACTGGTATGAAGGGTATACATTATTAAACCCAAGCACCGTCTATCCTCTCAGTCTCCACTTTATGAAAAGCTGCACTAGCTTCATGAGAAAACCCCAGTGACAGCCAGACACTATCAGCGTCTCCAAGCCATCTTTGAATAAGTATCGTATTGAGAGCGATAACGTTCTGACAAACAGTTAGCTAATAACCCAAAGTGATCCTTTTTTAATTTGACTAAATCGCATGGAGTCCCTCTTATCAACAGTGTCATATGTTCTGTGTGATGCCTCTCCAACAACAGGCTCCCAGCGGGGGAGCCGAGGATTAGAGGAGGCTTCCTCTGACATCTCTGGAAAGCGCACTACAGCAGCTGTCTGCACACGACTGGCAGAGGCTGCAGCCCGTTCAGACCCAGGCTGAAGGACTGAGGCTCACGCAGGCCGCCAACCAGCTGCCCAGTAATTAGCTTATTAAAATGGAGATCCAGGTACAAGTAGAACAGCAATATAAAGATCAACCACGTTCATATCTTAAGCCCTGGGCAATGCCACAATGGATTTGACCGGCAACTCTTTCTTCTTTTCAACTGGAGACTGCAGTCGCATAACAAATCAGATCATTGTCCAGCTATAGTGAAATGTAATTTCAACACAAAGCAAAAAAAGCTCATTAATATCATCAAATTAGCTTTCTC
Organism: Notothenia coriiceps; assembly: GCF_000735185.1. Lineage (NCBI taxonomy): Eukaryota > Metazoa > Chordata > Actinopteri > Perciformes > Nototheniidae > Notothenia > Notothenia coriiceps. The sequence goes on from NW_011337495.1 coordinate 3,804, forward strand.
CTAAAAGCCACATCTCTAAATCAACATGTGTATCCCATACACTGGTGTTTGTTAGAGTATGCAGTCTGCAGAACTGGGCAAAAAAATGAAACAAAGGAAAATGCCCAAAATGACATCCCGCGGCAATATCTTCAAAATGATTCATATTAATGTCTATAGACCTCATAGATATAAAACAGAGACAAGCTTTACATTGTTACACTTGTACACTTTCAAATGTTTAGAATTCATTTTATGTAAAAGAAATAACGCAATTGATATTCAAACATTCAACATGTTTTCCGTAAATGTTTTAGTCAACTAATTGTTTCACCAGCTTTGCTTAATACCATCCAAACCAGTTTTACATTGAAAACATAACGAATAGTTGTAGGAGAAGAAGAGTATAGATCAACCACCAGTGACACCAGCAGGAGAGGCCATCCCTCTCCTTGAGGAATAGCCGCCCGTCTGCACATCTGTTATAGAGGACACATCAGTCTCTGGTATAATAATGTTGAATCACTGGCTGTATCGCCGCCTGGAACGACAAAATTAAGCTCCTAAATGTCCCTAACAGTGTCTGATGAGTGATGAATCCCTCTGGCTGCCGGGCACCATCCTCCTTTACCAGAGACACTGTCTTTAGATGGTTCTCTGTCTGTGTCAGACTGATAGACACTACTCTATACTCGTATGTAGAAGGACATCATGGAGATATTTAAAATAAAAAAACAAAGACTTGTGCGATAGGAAATGATCTGCAGTGTATGCTTGTGTTCCTTTGACTTAAAGGATATTAACAACATATTGAAGCGGGCAAACGGTGGTGTCCGTGAGCCGAATAGATTCCCTCACTTTTAATGCTGCAGCTGTTCACATTTCTGAGAACGCCAAGCCAGGTAGGGCTCATTAATGAAGTGTGCATTAGACTGTGAATTGGAAAGTGCACATAAACAGAGCAGATACATTAAGCATTGATTTACGCAGAGATGAATACTAAGAAGCTCAGAGAATATGTCACTGATTGGACTGGGAAAAGAACAAACCAAGCCTTCCATCAACAAAGATTCAACCTTTCTAAACTGTGGCGATAGTTGAGGATCTAAATGATTACAGAGACGATTACTCAGCTTCTTTAACTTCAACACTAATCGCCCACTGCTTCGGTTGACAGTTGAGTGAGGAGCTGAAAGTAAAAGACTAATGATGTGCGTTTAACACATGACCTGCACAGACATGCCAGCTCTGTTTGACTTCAGAACATCCCATGAAGAATTTACAATCCAGATCATCTCAATCGATACTCCCATTAAGCCCTAATCAATCGGCAATTAACAAGCCGTTTCTCAAAAAACGTCAACCCGAGATTGTCTTCGAAAACCACTCTAAAACACTGTAAAACCATCAAGACAATTATATAAAAGACAAGTATTGAAGCCAAGCTCGGCATACATCTTGAAAAGACAATTATAGCATATTTAATTTAATTACTAAAGGTCATCACATCAAGTTTCTCTCTCTCACAAACATGTCAATCTTAACATGAACATATAATGACCCTGAGAAGAGGTCTGCAACCTGCTGACAGTGTAAACATCCTGTTATTGCCCCTCAACCTCTCTAAAGTCACGTGCCGAAGAAGAGAAAAATATATGAAAGGTCAAATCATCTTCACCATAAGAATTCCTAGGAAAAACGTAAACTCAATAGCTTCCTGACAATGCTATAACATGAAGAACTGAAGACAGAAGAAGTCAGTTCAGTTTAATATCAAAACTTTATCCAGTTATTTTGACTTCCACTATCAATTTAAGTTTATTTTCTCTTGTTTCATATTTAGAAATGAGCTAAAAACTCTGCTAATTCTTAAAGAACAGTATCTTCCAACTTTATTGGAAAAGCAAAGAAAGTTATTTTTGCGTAAATGTATGCACTATTTCAGCCTTTGTATTATTGTCTCAACAGTTATATAAGTAATACAAGAAGGTCGTCTTCTAGTGGGAAGGTTGCTGGTTTGTTCCCCAGCCACTGCCGTCTACATTTTGCTTGGTCAAGATACTTAAAATGCTCCTTATGGCAAGGCTTACGGTGTGTGAGTGTGTGTGAATGTTAATATCCCTGAGCAGGTGGCATCTTGTAGGGCAGCTGTATAAAAGTGTGTGAACGGGTAAATGCTGACTCGTATATGTAAAAGTGCTTTGAGGGGTCTATAGAGCGCTGTATAAATGCAGTCCATTTACCATTCGTAAGCTCTGGTGCATAAAGGTGAACCATATGCCGAGGACAACGGTTCAGCTGGTGTACATTATGAGGGTTTTACCATTGTGTATATTGGTTGGTGTACATTGGAATATCTTTTAGGATTTCCGTATTTTAATTTGTGGTACATGATTACACAAGTTTACCATGGTTGTACTATTGTTGACTGTTTTGGAGATGGTCTTAGTTTTATAAGTCAAGGGGAGGGTTTTAAAGAATAATGAATATAAATATTCTAAATAAAATTCTTAAGATTCAACCATGCTCATAACCCTGACAAAAGCAGTATCAGCAGTGTCAAAGCTGAATCTAGAAACAGTCTCTATACGGTATCTAAATAGGCACGAGTAGGATAATCCCTTACACACTGCGAGCTAATCTCCATATAGAAGACTAGTACACAAAGTGAACACAGAGATGGTTTTATCCATGGATGCGCTCTTCCACTGTCTGAGCTCTAGAGGTGTGTGTGCAGAGATAAACGAGGTGGAAGAGGGATTAAAATGTCTCGAACATTCAGGCTGTTTAATTGAAACCTCCCCTGGGACACCGCAGAGGGGACAGGAGGGCAGAGGCTGTCCATGAAGCCACCACTGGGGACCCTCGCAGGTGAATCCATTCGCCTCTCAGTAGAAGATGATGAATAGTGTGACATCAGTATTCCGCAGGGGAGTAGGCGTGTGCCACTGTCCCCTGGAAAAACTGAGCGCTATGTGGGCTTAATGTCAGAGATGGATCATGAGGGCGGGGGTCCTGCTGTGATCAATAATTTATGAAAACATTAAAAGCATTTTTGTATTTTGACAGGCCAATTGGAGCATTTGTATTAGAGACAGGAAGGCGGAAAGAGTTTTTTTTGGGATGTGGCACACGTTCCTCCCTGTGGCCCGACTTGTTTCATACAATTTCTATATTAAAGAATGCTATTCAGGATATCTCTGCGGCTTCATGTAGACCTCCTTTGGCAAATGCTCCAATGTTACAGACAGGAAGAACAAAATGGCTGCAGTACGAGAGAACGCCGAGGCTAAGCTCCCCTTTATGAACCTTTACAATTAAGAAAATTAATACTGAGAAACAGATTTGTGATATGGAGTTAAAAGAATTGATGAACAACTTTAAAAACTATGAATAATTCTGAGTGAAATCTATAAATAAACGTTACTTTTAGCGAAAAGGACGATAGGGAGAATTTTTTTTAATGACTGTGGGGTGCTAGTTAAACTAAATGTTATATTTTCCAAGCACTCCATGTCATTTTAAGAATCACTGAGACCACTGTGGTGCCTGGTCTTTTGTGCTGCCCATCTCTCCATAATAGAGCACCGGACCATGTGACATTTGAGTGATGGCTTTTGACAAATCAATGAGATGTGAACAAGTGCTGTGATAATGTTGTTAGCAGCATCATTTTCTCTTGTTCTTGGTTGAGCGGTGATTGATGGAGGTGTTAGACCTTTTTTTTCCAGTGTCAAGAACTGAGCGTTAGAAATAAACTTGCCGTGCAATACGTGTCCTTGAAAGAAAGAAAAACAGCAAGGAAGACTATCGAGCTGGTGGAGCGGTTTCAAAAAAACCTAACAGCTAGCTTTTTTTATTTGATCTGAGGCTAGTGGGTAGATCTAACAGTCAGTCAGTGTACAAGGATGTACAAAATAGATTCACTCCTGTGAGATTCACGGATACATCATTGCTGGTAAATGCATCCAACTTTGAGCGATTAAGAGCAGATGAATAAAGAGCCTGGCAGCCTGGGAACAAAGGCATAAATGGCTTCCTAGATCCGTGTTCATTAAATGCTGAGAAAATAGCACTTAGCTTTTATTCACAGTAGATGCAGTGTCCATCAGGATGAGAGTCACAAAGACTCCCAGCATCCATTTGATGAAAGCAGCCTCTTTCTAACACTTAAGTTAACACCACCTCTCTTTGATAAAGAGCTAATGTGGCTATAAGGATTCGGGGTAGGTGTCAGAAGCACCGTTTTAGAGGAGCTAAAGTTAAATGGTTTAAATGTTTAAAACTTTAGAAAGATCTTTCCAATGGAAGTCTGGAAAATAGTGTTAAACAAAAGCTTTAAGTGACTAAGGGTTGGAAAAGACTAACTAGTTGTTATTGTTACTTTCTAAAAAGGCTCTGGGTAGAATGATTACGTTGTTGCTAAACTCCTGACGCTAAACTCACCAGTGAATACTCTTGTGATGATTTTGAATTAGCTTAACTGAAAATATTCATTAGATGAGAAAAAAACGATTTCTTATTGTTCAACAGATTAGAGATGATTACTTGATTCTTAATTAGCTGCCAAAATAAAGCGTTTGCACTTGTGTGTGTGAATCCCCGTTCTGCCAAAGCTACAGTAATGCACATTTGGTTGAATACAGCAGTATAGAATAATAAACCATGTTCGACAGAAGACAAATGAATCTGGCTGGGTTTAATTCCTTTGATCCCCAGAGAAGTAAAGCACGGCGATCATTTTCAAAGAGGAAGTTTGACAAATCATTTATGTAGCATCAGGTAATCAGGGACTTGTTTTATATTCTTTCATTATGCTATAATAACAAGAGATTCCTGGGAAGTAGAGGATTTGAAAAGCTTTTACGACACAACAGTTAATTCAACATATCTCAAAATTCCTTTATTAAAACATTATATCTTTTGATTAAGAGGAAAATTATGCCGGGGCGCCCCTTTAATTGAGAGTAGTCGGTCTTCAATAACATAGCCTTTCAACAGCATTTTGCATCTCTCAATCAATTATTTTAGTTTCATAATGTTTACAGTATAGATTAGTTTTATTGTCGCCAAATTAGGAATTTGTTTCCATATACAACATAGATACTAGTATTGTGTTCAATATGGCACATTTTCAAATGGATCATTTAAAAATGCAGGGTATAAAAACAATATCTTCACTTCTGCTGTTAACCATCTGGTGGCACTCTTCCAGCTTTTAAAGAGCCAGAGCGCTCTACGTGCACAGTCCCATAATGGGACCAAAAGCTGCTGCGCCCACTGAACAAAGGCTTTTGTGAAGGAGATCACATTCACTTTATCCCTACAGTAACAGAATCAGATTAAGCATGTATACAGTTCCTGTTAACACTGCCTATTCTTCTTTGTTCCGTTGGTCTCAAACCGCTCAACAAGTTCAAATGAAACCAATTCAACAGTGCACGATCTGTGACAACCCGATCATGATTAATGAGCTGCATTATCTAATGAGTGTATCAACTCTGTTAGTCACATTTCTGCTTTACAATTCAAGATGAATAATTTGAGAGTGATATCATGACTGTTGATCGATTAAGAGAGGAACTCTGACTTTGACTCAGTACAGTGGTAAATTGTATATGGTTTGTGCCAATTATCTGTAGGTTCACGCTTCATTAATAAGACACAATTGTGGTAAGAAAATATCTGTAACCATCAGAAAAAAACTGCTAAAATGATACACCATTTGTGCAGGATTTGAGATGTAACTATAAATACAACTCTAAAAGATGAAAACAATACCATCAGCGCAATGCAAAGCCTCCAAATTGATTAGGCAATATTTTGCCAATAGAGTTTAATGTATGGCAGCTGTCCTTTGTGTGACACGTTGGTTAGCAGCAGTATGTCGCACATCGAGCTAATGTCCTCCACACAATTAGAAATGGCTCTTGTAGTGAGAGGACTTTAGCCAGGCCCCTCTGCTCCTTGAGAGGCAGCGACCCCCTTTCTCCACACCCACTGTTTTGACTGTCAGCAGCCCCTCCTCTCCTCCCCTCAGCCCTAATGAGCCATCTCCTGGGGCAGCGCTTTGCCCCCGCTAGGGGTAAAGAGGCCATCATGTTGCTCATCTAAAGACGACACATAGCCATGACTTCCCCCTAATTGTGAGCCTGTGTTGGCTCATTTGTTTTCGTCGTTAAAAATGCACCCCCATATTTTCCCCTCCCCACTGATAGACCGGCTGTAAGCAATTTGGGGGAGCAGTTTCTACTGGCTTGGGAGGGCTTTGAGGCCTCTCTCTCTCTGATGTATGGAAACACCCACAGACTCATAAGCAGACTTGAAAAGTACAAGAAAATATTAAACACAAACATTCTTCATTATGCATACACACAGTGAAAACACACGCACACATACACACACACTGGTGAAACCCCTTGGGACATTTTGTGTCCGTGGCAAATTTCAAAGCAGTAAACATCAAATACAGACTGAGTGCGACCTGTCGGAGAGGAGACCTTTAGCTGGCACATTAAATATTGATGTGGTAAAGTTATGCAGATTGTTTATTGACCGGCTTCAGAGAAGAAAAGGGGGAAAGTAAGAAAGAGAAAATACTCCTAGTGTAATTAGTTTGATTTCTGAATACTGTTAAAATGTACTTCCTCTTCCTGACAGTTGTAATTCCCAAAACAAACAAGCAATTGAGAAAATAATTTTAAAATATGCTTAAGTGCTCCTCTGAAGTAATGCTTCGGTTTGTACAGAACAGAGCCCATGACTGTAGACACAATTAGTCTGTAATACTTCAATCAACCACAATTAGGGCTGATTCAATGCAAACAGGACCCTCCCCTCTGTCACTTGAGTGTCTGTGACATTTGCCAGGTGGTGTTGGCCTTCTCCATGTTTAGGTTATTATTAGTCTAATGCCCTAGAAGTATCCTGTTTTTCTCAATGAAGACAATTAGAACAATTTAAAAGTTGTTTCCGATTCACATATATTTTGGCATTTAGAATATTTGTCGACAGCCCAAATACTGTTGGCGTGTACACTTTAAGCTGCATTCAATATATATTATTTCTAAAGTTCATCGACTGTATATCAGCAAGCACTGCAATTGTTGATTGTTAGATTTAGGAAAGCAAATGCTGTCTTAGATGTGTTCACAGATGGACTTAACAGTGATGTGTGTGTTTTCAGGGATCATTATGTCGCTACCCAGTTACCCATCATTAACCTTATGTACTCTGGGCATTAACTAATCGCTTTCTTTCTTCTGTCTGATTGTCAGAGCTCTGTCTCCTATAATGAAGGGGTAATTAATAACCAATTTCTATATATTGCATTACCAAACATAAAGCCGTAGGAGAACCAGGGACACGAAAGAGCTGGAGAAAATCCGCTGGGTTTATAATAAAGGTTGAAATTGTATTGGTTTTCGATCTATGCAAAGACATGAAAGCAGCGGTATGTAAAATAGATACAGACTAGCGTTGCATGGTTGATGACGATATTACTTAAATGTATTTATAATTGTTTTTACAAAAACTATTACCTTCATAAATTACATTTTGAGTACTTGAGCTTCGGGCTCCAGGAGTCGGACAGATAATGATGTCAGCTTCCTGTGAAAGACACATCCTACTGTCAAACAGCGCTGAGATGTAAATTAATCTTACAGTGTTTAATCATGCGGTAGAGTCTCCATTGCATCACATTCAGACTACCTGCTTTAGAGAGAAGCTTATTGGAGGACGGGAAAGGGTCTGGATGTCTGAAGACAGGCAGAAACAGATGACATGATGACTCAAACTGCGTGCTATGTAAACAGAGAAAAGGAAGAAATGCATTACTGACACAATTTTCTTAAAAGAATAATCCCAGACTCAGTTTCCTTATCTTCTCCTTTTCATGTTAATGTCCCATTCCCCCATTAGGCATGGTAGATGATATTACGGAACAGATCCAATTTGCAATAAAGATTTACACTGTGCAGGCTTACTGTGTGATACCTTGATGAATGAAATCGAATAAAAATCACTAAAACACACATAGGTGAGTCACCTAAAATCAGAACCTGGCTGATATTGGCACCTGGACTTCAATAGCCGGCACCGTTGCCAGCATTTCACCGTGTTGTAGCATGTCCTGACCTTCTGTTCATCCAGCAGCATGAGTGCATAGCTGGCAATGTGTCCAAGCTAGGCAGCTCCATGTGCAATGTCCCAATGAAGCTATAGCGCCAAAGATACACACAAAGTTGGCACGATGACAGGCACCTCACCTGGGTACCGAATTCCCTACAATGTAACCGCTTTATCCCGGAGAGCTGCAACAATAGATACAGAGAGATAAAGGGGAAGACAGTGATACAGTGCTTTTGCCTTAGGTGAGACACCTGTTACTGTCCTGACATGACAGAGAAAATAGAGATCAGAGAAGATGCTCAGGAGAATGGGCTTCTGCTTTGTGTGTGCATAGCTGAGCTCCTGTTGCTGACAGTTGTTCATAACCCCTTCTTTTCTGTTATTCCGCATACACTCATAGATGTATGATCACATACATGAACACACACACACTCCTCCAGCAAGTACAACTACACATACAACAGCACAGATGATCATAAGCTCGGGCAAAGGTCCTTTTCGCATCTCTTCTAGTGTAAATCAATAGCTTTAAAACGGGGAGATATAACACTCCTCGTTTTCCCTCCTATCCTTTTCCATGATACAAGTGTTTATATGGATGTCAGCTACTTAAAATAACAGAAAAAACTAAATCCTGCTACAAAAACCCAACAGCTTGAGTGTGTAAATCAATGCTGGCTCACATGCGAGAGTGGGCAGAAATTACATAGCGTCAAGTGTCAGTTTACCTCCATGTTTAGGTTAGACAATCCCTCTGACACAACAGACCGATAGCCAGACTGAGTGAAAAGTACACACAGAGAACATTTAATTAGTGCCTGTTTTCCAGCGTTGTCAATGTATGAGTGGATGTTGTGCGTGGCATATTTGTTCTTACCTACAGGGGATAAGCTGCAAAAGAAACAATGGAGAGAGTGGGGGAGAGAAAGCACATGTTTGTGGCTGAGTGCATGTAGGAGGAGGGGATTAGCCTGATTGGCATGCAGGTGGAGTACTGCCTTCTTTGAATGCAACAATATTTCCGCAGCAACCCTCTGACAAGCAGGTGCCACTCAATCACGGGAGCCCCATTCAAACACTTTCATCAAAGCACAGATGGTGCAGGACAGAATAACGATTCCACCGCCCTTATCCTTCCCAAATCCACACAAGCAAACACATAAACAATATTTCCTTTAATAGAGAAGGCAGCTCACATCCAGCTTGGTAAAACAGTAAACTGCTTTAGCTGAAGTTGATAATGAGACAACAGAAAGAGAACATTAAATGATGCGTGTGTGTCTTTTCAGCAATTCATGCTAACATGACAGCTTACACTGCAATACACTAAGCACCAGCAGCTGATGTCTATGCTGCTGTTGCATTGTGCCTTCAGGGGAGATTTTTTCGACTTTCCCACCCTGCACTCACACTCAATATGGTGACACCGAGTGTGTCAGTCGGGCACAGCCATCAAGCTACAGATAATTGTGTGGCCCCATGGAGAGCCGGCACATGGAGTTTTCAAATTGCCTTCAGCTATAAGCAAACCACAGAACTGTCAAACCTAAAATGACAGAAAAGCAGAGAAGAATAGTGAAGACACAGAGTGTGCTGCCTTGAGGGAATGATACAACCTTTCTGAACAGGCTCTTTGTTGAAAAGTAATTGAGGGATTTTGGAACCAAAGCAGGGGTTTCTGATGTAGACACAGCAGGAAAATATGTTTGACAAAATCACCTCTGCTTTGACAATCAAATCATTATTTTTTATGGAGCAGATGTCTGTAATGCGTTCCAATAATAGGATAACACAGGATTTCACAGTGACTTATGTCCAAGATGTGAACATTTTATCTTGTATTTTCTCACATTTGAATGGAAACCAATAGAAGTGACAATTGGATCAGTCGATTTTCTAAAAACTGCGACAGCAAAATACATTTCTAACTGACACCTATCTAGCCAATCCGACAGAATCTAACACCTCTAGATGTCCTTTCATCCAGTTTATGATTATCACTCTTTTCATCCTTTCACTTGTTTCCTCTTCAATCTGTGCCCACCGACCACGAGGTGACACCTGACCCTGTTGGTCCCCGAGGTTAATGCAAAGCCTAATGACTTAGGAAAGTGACAGAACAATTTCTACCTGAAAGAAAGAAGCGGTGGCGGCGGTAATTGAAATATCTTAAACTACAGAGGATCAGCTAAATAGAGTAAAGGGAATTTAACACAGCACTCCTTTACAATCTTAGGGAGAGATCCCATCAACACCTCTGTAAACAACCAGCTGTGACGCAGTATTTCATGATAGCAATGCTAGAGCAAGCTACGGGAGTCTTAATGAAAATCAATGCATCGTAAGCCATGCGGTCTGCTTCACTGATCAGATTACCTTTCCACACAACTATAACAGAACACTCAAATAAGATTGAATTACAATGTTGCCTACACTGTATATAGCTGTTGATAACTGGATATCATAGCTTTAGGTTGTGTTTCAAGGTTTTTAAGTAGACTGACAGTCCAACTAAGGAATTAAAAAATAGTGCTTTGTCTTACTGGTAATATACCGCATACAGTGGGGCAAAAAAGTATTTAGTCAGCCACCAATTGTGCAAGTTCTCCCACTTAAAAAGATGAGAGAGGCCTGTAATTGTCATCCAAGGTATACCTCAACTATGAGAGACAAAATGAGAAGAAAAAAAATCTTTATTTGCAAA